>NW_027667451.1:0-160000 GCF_963924665.1 Micromys minutus
AGAAATTTCCCTTATTTTGGGGCAAAATTGCAGAAATTTCACTTATTTTGGGGCAAAATTGCAGAAATTTTACTTATTTCAGGGAAAATAGGCAGAAATTTTTCTTATTTTGGGGCAAAAAGGCAGAAATTCCTAATATTTTGTGGCAAAAATGCAGAAATTTCCCTTATTTTGAGGTAAAAAGGCTGAAATTCCCCTTATTTGGGGGCAAAAAGGCAGAAATTTCCCTTATTTTGGGGCAAAATTGCAGAAATTTCACTTATTTTAGGGCAAAATTGCAGAAATTTCACTTATTTCAGGGAAAATAGGCAGAAATTTTTCTTCTTTTGGGGCAAAAAGGCAGAAATTCCTAATATTTTGTGGCAAAAATGCAGAAATTTCCCTTATTTTGAGGTAAAAAGGCTGAAATTCCCCTTATTTGAGGGCAAAAAGGCAGAAATTTTCCTTATTTTGGAGCAAAATTGCAGAAATTTCACTTATTTCAGGGTAATAAGTCAGAAATTTTCCTTATTTTGGGGCAAAAAACAGGAATTCCCTTTGTTTTGGGAGAAAAAGACAGAAATTACACTTATTTAGAGGCAAAAAAGCAGAAATTCCCTTTATTTTGGAGCAAAAATGAGGAAATTTCCTTTCTTTATGGCAAAAAGGTAGGCATTCTTCTTATTTTCGGACAAAAAGGCAGCAATTCCTAATATTTTGTGGCAAAAATGCAGAAATTCCTAATATTTTGTTGCAAAAATGCAGAAATTTCTTTTATTTTGAGGTAAATAGGCTGAAATTTCCCTTATTTAGGTTCAAAAATGGCAGAAATTTCCCTTATTTTTGGGGCAAAATTGCAGAAATTTCACTTATTTCAGGGTAATAAGTCAGAAATTTTCCTTAATTTGAAGCAAAAAAGACAGAAATTCCCTTTGTTTTGGGGGAAAAAGACAGAAATTCCACTTATTTAGAGGCAAAAAAGCAGAAATTCCCCTTATTTTGGAGCAAAAATGAAGAAATTTCCCTTTTTTATGGCAAAAAGGTAGGCATTCTTCTTATTTTCGGACAAAAAGGCAGAAATTCCCCATATTTTGGGGCAAAAGGCAGAAATTCCCCTTATTTAGGGCAATATTGCAGAAATTTCCCTAATTGTGGGGCAAAAAACAGAAATTTTCCTAATTGTGGGGCAAAAAACAGAAATTCCCCTTATTTTGGGGCAAAGTTGCAGAAATTTCTCTTATTATGGAGAAAAATTGCAGAAATTTCTTATTTTAGGGCAAAATTGCAGAAATTTTAATAAATGTGGAGCAAAAAGGCAGAAATTCTCTTTATTTTGGGGCAAAAATGAGAAATTTCACTTATTTTGGGGCAAAATTCCAGAAATTTCTTATATTTTGGGGCAAAATTGCAGAAATTTCACTTATTTCAGGGAAAAAAGGCAGAAATTTTCCTTATTTTGGGGCAAAAAGAAAGAAATTCATAATATTTTGTGCCAAAATTCAGAAATTCCCCATATTTTGAGGTAAAAAGGCTGAAATTCCCTTTATTTGGGGGCAAAAAGGCAGAAATTTCCTTTATTTTGGGGCAAAAAGGACAGAAATTCCCTTTGTTTTGGGAGAAAAAGGCAGAAATTCCACTTATTTAGATGCAAAAGTAGAAATTCCCCTTATTTTGGAGCAAAATTTCAGAAATTCCCCTAATTGTGGGGCAAAAAGGCAGAAATTCCCTATATGTTGGGACAAAATAACAGAAATTCTCCTTATTTTGGGGGCAAAACTCAGAAATTCCACTTATTTTGGGTCAAAATTCCAGAAATTTCACTTATTTTGGGGCAAAATTGCAGAAATTTCAATTATTTTGGGGCAAAATTGCAGAAATTTCACTTATTTCAGAACAAAAGCAGAAATTTTCTTATTTGCGTGCAAAAAGGCAGAAATTTGTATTATTTTGGTACAAAATTGCACAAATTTTTCTTATTTTGAGGAAAAAAGGCAGAAATTTCCCATATTTTGGGGCAAAAATGCAGAAATTCCCCTTATTTTGAGGTAAAAATGCTGAAATTCCCCTTATTTGGGGGCAAAAAGCAAGAAATTTCACTTATTTTGGGGCAAAATTGCAGAAATTTCACTCATTTCAGGGAAAAAAGGCAGAAATTTGACTTATTTTAGGGCAAAAAGGCAGAAATTCCTAATATTTTGTGGCAAAAATGCAGAAATTTCCCTTATTTTGAGGTAAAAAGGCTGAAATTCCCCTTATTTGGGAGCAAAAAGGAAGAAATTTTCCTTATTTTGGAGCAAAATTGCAGAAATTTCACTTATTTCAGGGTAATAAGTCAGAAATTTTCCTTATTTGGGGGCAAAAAACAGGAATTCCCTTTGTTTTGGGGGAAAAGACAGAAATTACACTTATTTAGAGGCAAAAAAGCAGAAATTCCACTTATTTTGGAGCAAAAATGAAGAAATTTCCCTTCTTTACGGCAAAAAGTTAGGCATTCTTCTTATTTTCGGACAAAAAGGCAGAAATTCCTAATATTTTGTGGCAAAAATGAAGAAATTCCTAATATTTTGTGGCAAAAATGCAGAAATTTCTTTTATTTTGAGGTAAAAAGGCTGAAATTCCCCTTATTTGGGGGCAAAAATGCAGAAATTACCCTTATTTTGGGGCAATTTGCAGAAATTTCCCTAATTGTGGGGCAAAAAACAGATATTCCCCTTATTTTGGGGCAAAGTTGCAGAAATTTCCCTTATTATGGGGAAAAATTGCAGAAATTTCCCTTATTTTAGCGCAAAATTGCAGAAATTTTAATAATTGTAGGGCAAAAAGGCAGAAATTCCCTTTATTTTGGGGCAAAACTGAGAAATTCCACTTATTTTGGGGCAAAATTCCAGAAATTTCTTATATTTTGGGGCAAAATTGCAGAAATTTCACTTATTTCAGGGAAAAAAGGCAGAAATTTTCATTATTTTGGGGCAAAAAGAAAGAAATTCATAATATTTTGTGCCAAAATTCAGAAATTCCCCATATTTTGAGGTAAAAAGGCTGAAATTCCCTTTATTTGGGGGCAAAAAGGCAGAAATTTCCTTTATTTTGGGGCAAAATTGCAGAATTTTCACTTATTTCACGGTAATAAGTCAGAAATTTTCCTTATTTTGGGGCAAAAAAGACAGAAATTCCCTTTGTTTGGGGAGAGAAAGGCAGAAATTCCACTTATTTAGAGGCAAAAGTAGAAATTCCCCTTATTTTGGAGCAAAATTTCAGAAATTCCCCTAATTGTGGGGCAAAAAGGCAGAAATTCCCTATATGTTAGGACAAAATAACAGAAATTCTCCTTATTTTGGGGGCAAAACTCAGAAATTCCACTTATTTTGGGTCAAAATTCCAGAAATTTCACTTATTTTGGGGCAAAATTGCAGAAATTTCAATTATTTTGGGGCAAAATTGCAGAAATTTCACTTATTTCAGAACAAAAGCAGAAATTTTCTTATTTGCGTGCAAAAAGGCAGAAATTTGTATTATTTTGGTACAAAATTGCACAAATTTTTCTTATTTTGAGGAAAAAAGGCAGAAATTTCCCATATTTTGGGGCAAAAATGCAGAAATTCCCCTTATTTTGAGGTAAAAATGCTGAAATTCCCCTTATATGGGGGCAAAAAGCAAGAAATTTCACTTATTTTGGGGCAAAATTGCAGAAATTTCACTCATTTCAGGGAAAAAAGGCAGAAATTTGACTTATTTTAGGGCAAAAAGGCAGAAATTCCTAATATTTTGTGGCAAAAATGCAGAAATTTCCCTTATTTTGAGGTAAAAAGGCTGAAATTCCCCTTATTTGGGAGCAAAAAGGCAGAAATTTTCCTTATTTTGGAGCAAAATTGCAGAAATTTCACTTATTTCAGGGTAATAAGTCAGAAATTTTCCTTATTTTGGGGCAAAAAACAGGAATTCCCTTTGTTTTGGGGGAAAAAGACAGAAATTACACTTATTTAGAGGCAAAAAAGCAGAAATTCACCTTATTTTGGAGCAAAAATTAAGAAATTTCTCTTTTTTATGGCAAAAAGGTATGCATTCTTCTTATTTTCGGGCAGAAAGGCAGAAATTCCCCGTATTTTGGGGCAAAATTGCAGAAATTCCTTTCATTGTGAAGCAAAAAGGCAGAAATTCCCTATATGTTGGGGCATAAAGACAGAAATTCTCTTTATTTTGGGGCAAAACTCAGAAATTCCACTTATTTTTGGGCAAAATTCCAGAAATTTCCCTTATTTTGGGGCAAAATTGCAGAAATTTCACTTATTTTGGGGCAAAATTGCAGAAATTTTACTTATTTCAGGGAAAATAGGCAGAAATTTTTCTTCTTTTGGGGCAAAAAGGCAGAAATTCCTAATATTTTGTGGCAAAAATGCAGAAATTTCCCTTATTATGAGGTAAAAAGGCTGAAATTCCCATTATTTGGGGGCAAAAAGGCAGAAATTTCCCTTATTTTGGGGCAAAATTGCAGAAATTTCACTTATTTTAGGGCAAAATTGCAGAAATTTCACTTATTTCAGGGAAAATAGGCAGAAATTTTTCTTCTTTTGGGGCAAAAAGGCAGAAATTCCTAATATTTTGTGGCAAAAATGCAGAAATTTCCCTTATTTTGAGGTAAAAAGGCTGAAATTCCCCTTATTTGGGGGCAAAAAGGCAGAAATTTTCCTTATTTTGGAGCAAAATTGCAGAAATTTCACTTATTTCAGGGTAATAAGTCAGAAATTTTCCTTATTTTGGGGCAAAAAACAGGAATTCCCTTTGTTTTGGGGAAAAAGACAGAAATTACACTTATTTAGAGGCAAAAAAGCAGAAATTCCCTTTATTTTGGAGCAAAAATGAGGAAATTTCCCTTCTTTATGGCAAAAAGGTAGGCATTCTTCTTATTTTCGGACAAAAAGGCAGCAATTCCTAATATTTTGTGGCAAAAATGCAGAAATTCCTAATATTTTGTTGCAAAAATGCAGAAATTTCTTTTATTTTGAGGTAAATAGGCTGAAATTTCCCTTATTTAGGTTCAAAAATGGCAGAAATTTCCCTTATTTTTGGGGCAAAATTGCAGAAATTTCACTTATTTCAGGGTAATAAGTCAGAAATTTTCCTTAATTTGAAGCAAAAAAGACAGAAATTCCCTTTGTTTTGGGGGAAAAAGACAGAAATTCCACTTATTTAGAGGCAAAAAAGCAGAAATTCCCCTTATTTTGGAGCAAAAATGAAGAAATTTCCCTTTTTTATGGCAAAAAGGTAGGCATTCTTCTTATTTTCGGACAAAAAGGCAGAAATTCCCCATATTTTGGGGCAAAAGGCAGAAATTCCCCTTATTTAGGGCAATATTGCAGAAATTTCCCTAATTGTGGGGCAAAAAACAGAAATTTTCCTAATTGTGGGGCAAAAAACAGAAATTCCCCTTATTTTGGGGCAAAGTTGCAGAAATTTCTCTTATTATGGAGAAAAATTGCAGAAATTTCTTATTTTAGGGCAAAATTGCAGAAATTTTAATAAATGTGGAGCAAAAAGGCAGAAATTCTCTTTATTTTGGGGCAAAAATGAGAAATTTCACTTATTTTGGGGCAAAATTCCAGAAATTTCTTATATTTTGGGGCAAAATTGCAGAAATTTCACTTATTTCAGAGAAAAAAGGCAGAAATTTTCCTTATTTTGGGGCAAAAAGAAAGAAATTCATAATATTTTGTGCCAAAATTCAGAAATTCCCCATATTTTGAGGTAAAAAGGCTGAAATTCCCTTTATTTGGGGGCAAAAAGGCAGAAATTTCCTTTATTTTGGGGCAAAATTGCAGAAATTTCACTTATTTCAGGGTAATAAGTCAGAAATTTTCCTTATTTTGGGGCAAAAAAGACAGAAATTCCCTTTGTTTTGGGAGAAAAAGGCAGAAATTCCACTTATTTAGATGCAAAAGTAGAAATTCCCCTTATTTTGGAGCAAAATTTCAGAAATTCCCCTAATTGTGGGGCAAAAAGGCAGAAATTCCCTATATGTTGGGACAAAATAACAGAAATTCTCCTTATTTTGGGGGCAAAACTCAGAAATTCCACTTATTTTGGGTCAAAATTCCAGAAATTTCACTTATTTTGGGGCAAAATTGCAGAAATTTCAATTATTTTGGGGCAAAATTGCAGAAATTTCACTTATTTCAGAACAAAAGCAGAAATTTTCTTATTTGCGTGCAAAAAGGCAGAAATTTGTATTATTTTGGTACAAAATTGCACAAATTTTTCTTATTTTGAGGAATAAAGGCAGAAATTTCCCATATTTTGGGGCAAAAATGCAGAAATTCCCCTTATTTTGAGGTAAAAATGCTGAAATTCCCCTTATTTGGGGGCAAAAAGCAAGAAATTTCACTTATTTTGGGGCAAAATTGCAGAAATTTCACTCATTTCAGGGAAAAAAGGCAGAAATTTGACTTATTTTAGGGCAAAAAGGCAGAAATTCCTAATATTTTGTTGCAAAAATGCAGAAATTTCCCTTATTTTGAGGTAAAAAGGCTGAAATTCCCCTTATTTGGGAGCAAAAAGGCAGAAATTTTCCTTATTTTGGAGCAAAATTGCAGAAATTTCACTTATTTCAGGGTAATAAGTCAGAAATTTTCCTTATTTTGGGGCAAAAAACAGGAATTCCCTTTGTTTTGGGGGAAAAAGACAGAAATTACACATATTTAGAGGCAAAAAAGCAGAAATTCCACTTATTTTGGAGCAAAAATGAAGAAATTTCCCTTCTTTACGGCAAAAAGTTAGGCATTCTTCTTATTTTCGGACAAAAAGGCAGAAATTCCTAATATTTTGTGGCAAAAATGAAGAAATTCCTAATATTTTGTGGCAAAAATGCAGAAATTTCTTTTATTTTGAGGTAAAAAGGCTGAAATTCCCCTTATTTGGGGGCAAAAATGCAGAAATTTCCCTTATTTTGGGGCAATTTGCAGAAATTTCCCTAATTGTGGGGCAAAAAACAGATATTCCCCTTATTTTGGGGCAAAGTTGCAGAAATTTCCCTTATTATGGGGAAAAATTGCAGAAATTTCCCTTATTTTAGCGCAAAATTGCAGAAATTTTAATAATTGTAGGGCAAAAAGGCAGAAATTCCCTTTATTTTGGGGCAAAACTGAGAAATTCCACTTATTTTGGGGCAAAATTCCAGAAATTTCTTATATTTTGGGGCAAAATTGCAGAAATTTCACTTATTTCAGGGAAAAAAGGCAGAAATTTTCATTATTTTGGGGCAAAAAGAAAGAAATTCATAATATTTTGTGCCAAAATTCAGAAATTCCCCATATTTTGAGGTAAAAAGGCTTAAATTCCCTTTATTTGGGGGCAAAAAGGCAGAAATTTCCTTTATTTTGGGGCAAAATTGCAGAAATTTCACTTATTTCAGAGTAATAAGTCAGAAATTTTCCTTATTTTGGGGCAAAAAAGACAGAAATTCCCTTTGTTTTGGGAGAAAAAGGCAGAAATTCCACTTATTTAGAGGCAAAAGTAGAAATTCCCTTATTTTGGAGCAAAATTTCAGAAATTCCCCTAATTGTGGGGCAAAAAGGCAGAAATTCCCTATATGTTGGGACAAAATAACAGAAATTCTCCTTATTTTGGGGGCAAAACTCAGAAATTCCACTTATTTTGGGTCAAAATTCCAGAAATTTCACTTATTTTGTGGCAAAATTGCAGAAATTTCAATTATTTTGGGGCAAAATTGCAGAAATTTCACTTACTTCAGAAAAAAAGCAGAAATTTTCTTATTTGCGTGCAAAAAGGCAGAAATTTGTATTATTTTGGTACAAAATTGCACAAATTTTTCTTATTTTGAGGAAAAAAGGCAGAAATTTCCCATATTTTGGGGCAAAAATGCAGAAATTCCCCTTATTTTGAGGTAAAAATGCTGAAATTTCCCTTATTTGGGGGCAAAAAGCAAGAAATTTCACGTATTTTGGGGCAAAATTGCAGAAATTTCACTCATTTCAGGGAAAAAAGGCAGAAATTTGACTTATTTTAGGGCAAAAATGCAGAAATTCCTAATATTTTGTGGCAAAAATGCAGAAATTCCTAATATTTTGTGGCAAAAATGCAGAAATTTCTTTTATTTTGAGGTTAAAAGGCTGAAATTCCCCTTATTTGGGGGCAAAAATGCAGAAATTTCCCTTATTTTGGGGCAATTTGCAGAAATTTCACTTATTTCAGGGTAATAAGTCAGAAATTTTTCCTATTTTGGGCCAAAAAAACAGAAATGCCCTTTGTTTTGGGGGAAAAAGACAGAAATTCCACTTATTTAGAGGCAAAAAAGCAGAAATTCCCCTTATTCTGGAGCAAAAATTAAGAAATTTCCCTTTTTTATGGCAAAAAGGTAGGCATTCTTCTTATTTTCGGACAAAAAGGCAGAAATTCCACATATTTTGGGGCAAAAGGCAGAAATTCCCCTTATTTAGGGCAAAATTGCAGAAATTTCCCTAATTGTGGGGCAAAAAACAGATATTTCCCTAATTGTGGGGCAAAAAAACAGATATTCTTCTTATTTTGGGGCAAAGTTGCAGAAATTTCCCTTATTATGGGGAAAAATTGTAGAAATTTCCCTTATTTTAGCGCAAAATTGCAGAAATTTTAATAATTGTAGGGCAAGAAGGCAGAAATTCTCTTTATTTTGGGGCAAAACTGAGAAATTCCACTTATTTTGGGGCAAAATTCCAGAAATTTCTTTTATTTTGGGGCAAAATTGCAGAAATTTCACTTATTTTAGGGAAAAAAGGCAGAAATTCCCCTTATTTAGGGCAAAATTGCAGAAATTTCTCTAATTGTGGGGCAAAAAACAGATATTTCCCTAATTGTGGGGCAAAAAACAGATATTCCCCTTATTTTGGGGCAAAGTTGCAGAAATTTCCCTTATTATGGGGAAAAATTGCAGAAATTTCCCTTATTTTAGCGCAAAATTGCAGAAATTTTAATAATTGTAGGGCAAGAAGGCAGAAATTCTCTTTATTTTGGGGCAAAACTGAGAAATTCCACTTATTTTGGGGCAAAATTCCAGAAATTTCTTTTATTTTGGGGCAAAATTGCAGAAATTTCACTTATTTTAGGGAAAAAAGGCAGAAATTTTCCTTATTTTGGGACAAAAAGGCAGAAATTCATAATATTTTGTGCCAAAATTCAGAAATTCCCCTTTTTTTGAGTTAAAAAGGCTGAAATTCCCTTTATTTGGGGGCAAAAAAGCAGAAATTTCCCTAATTTTGGGGCAAAATTGCAGAAATTTCACTTATTTCAGGGTAATAAGTCAGAAATTTTCCTTATTTTGGGGCAAAAAAGACAGAAATTCCCTTTGTTTGGGGAGAGAAAGGCAGAAATTCCACTTATTTAGAGGCAAAAATGCAGAAATTCCCCTTATTTTGGATCAAAATTTCAGAAATTCACCTAATTGTGGGGCAAAAAGGCAGAAATTCCCTATCTGTTGGAGCAAAATAACAGAAATTCTCCTTTTTTGGGGGCAAAACTGAGAAATTCCATTTATTTTGGGGCAAAATTCCAGAAATTTCACTTATTTTGGGGCAAAATTGCAGAAATTTCACTTATTTTGGGGCAAACTTGCCCAAATTTCTCTTATTTCAGAAAAAAAGCAGAAATTTTCTTATTTGGAGGCAAAAAGGCAGAAATTTGTATTATTTTGGTACAAAATTGCAGAAATTTTTCCTATTTTGGGGAAAAAAGGCAGAAATTTCCCAAATTTTGGGGCAAAAATGCAGAAATTCCCCTTATTTTGAGGTAAAAGGCTGAAATTCCCCTTATTTAGGGGCAAAAAAAAGAAATTTCACTTATTTTGTTGCAAAATTGCAGAAATTTCACTTATTTCAGGGAAAATAGGCAGAAATTTTTCTTATTTTGGGGCAAAAAGGCAGAAATTCCTAATATTTTGTGGCAAAAATGCAGAAATTCCCCTTATTTTGAGGTAAAAAGGCTGAAATTCCCCTTATTTAGGGGCAAAAAGGCAGAAATTTCTTTTATTTTGGGGCAAAATTGCTGAAAATTCACTTATTTCACGGTAATAAGTCAGTAATTTTCCTTATTTTGGGTCAAAAAAGACAGAAATTCCCTTTGTTTTTGGGGGAAAAAGACAGAAATTCCACTTATTTAGAGGCAAAAAAGCAGAAATTCACCTTATTTTGGAGCAAAAATTAAGAAATTTCTCTTTTTTATGGCAAAAAGGTATGCATTCTTCTTATTTTCGGGCAGAAAGGCAGAAATTCCCCGTATTTTGGAGCAAAGTTGCAGAAATTCCTTTCATTGTGAAGTAAAAAGGCAGAAATTCCCTATATGTTGGGGCATAAAGACAGAAATTCTCTTTATTTTGGGGCAAAACTCAGAAATTCCACTTATTTTTGAGCAAAATTCCAGAAATTTCCCTTATTTTGGGGCAAAATTGCAGAAATTTCACTTATTTTGGGGCAAAATTGCAGAAATTTCACTTATTTTGGGGCAAAATTGCAGAAATTTCACTTATTTCAGGGAAAATAGGGAGAAATTTTTCTTATTTTGGGGCAAAAAGGCAGAAATTCCTAATATTTTGTGGCAAAAATGCAGAAATTTCACTAATTTAGAGGTAAAAAGGCTAAAATTCCCCTTATTTGGGGGCAAAAAGGCAGAAATTTCCCTTATTTTGGAGCAAAATTGCAGAAATTTCAATTATTTCAGGGTACTAAGTCAGAAATTTTCTTTATTTTGGGGCAAAAAACAGAAATTCCCTTTGTTTTGGGGGAAAAAGACAGAAATTCCACTTATTTAGAGGCAAAAAAGCAGAAATTCCCCTTATTTTGGAGCAAAAATGAAGAAATTTCCCTTCTTTATGGCAAAAAGGTAGGCAGTCTTCTTATTTTCGGACAAAAAGGCAGAAATTCCTAATATTTTGCGGCGAAAATGCAGAAATTCCTAATATTTTGTTGCAAAAATGCAGAAATTTCTTTTATTTTGAAGTAAAAAGGCTGAAATTCCCCTTATTTGGGGGCAAAAATGCAGAAATTTCCCTTATTTTGGGGCAATTTGCAGAAATTTCACTTAATTCAGGGTAAAAAGTCAGAAATTTTTCTTATTTTGGGGCAAAAATACAGAAATTCCCTTTGTTTTGGGGGAAAAAGACAGAAATTCCACTTATTTAGAGGCAAAAAGGCAAAAGTTCCCCTTATTTTGGAGCAAAAATGAAGAAATTTCCCTTTTTTATGGCAAAAAGGTAGGCATTCTTCTTATTTTCGGACAAAAAGGCAGAAATTCCCCATATTTTGGGCAAAAGGCAGAAATTCCCCTTATTTAGGGCAAAATTGCAGAAATTTCCCTAATTGTGGATCAAAAAACAGAAATTTCCCTAATTGTGAGGCAAAAAACAGAAATTCCTCTTATTTTGGGGCAAAGTTGCAGAAATTTACCTTATTATGGGGAAAAATTGGAGAAATTTCTCTTATTTTAGGGCAAAATTGCAGAAATTTTACTAATTGTGGGGCAAAAAGTCAGAAATTCTCTTTATTTTGGGGCCAAACTCAGAAATTCCACTTATTTTGGGGCAAAATTCCAGAAATTTCTTTTATTTTGGGGCAAAATTGCAGAAATTTCACTTATTTTCGGGCAAAATTGCAGAAATTTCACTTATTTCAGGGAAAAAAGGCAGAAATTTTCCTTATTTTGAAAAAAAAAAGGCAGAAATTCATATTTTGTGCCAAAATTCAGAAATTCCTTTTTTTTTGAGGTAAAAAGCTGAAATTCCCTTTATTTGGGGGCAAAAAGGCAGAAATTTCCCTTATTTTGGGGCAAAATTGCAGAAATTTCACTTATTTCAAGGAAATAAGTCAGAAATTTTCCTTATTTTGGGGCAAGAAAGACAGAAATTCTCTTTAATTGGGAGAAAAAGACAGAAATTCCACTTATTTAGAGGTAAAAAGGCTGAAATTCCCCTTATTTTGGAGCAAAAATGAAGAAATTTCGCATTTTTATGGCAAAAAGGTATGCATTCTTCTTATTTTCGGGCAAAAAGGCATAAATTCCCCGTATTTTGGAGCAAAATTGCAGAAATTCCCCTAATTGTGAAACAAAAAGGCAGAAATTCCCTAAATGTTGGGGCATAAAGACAGAAATTCTCTTTATTTTGGGGCAAAACTCAGAAATTCCACTTATTTTTGGGCAAAATTCCAGAAATTTCCCTTATTTTGGGGCAAAATTGCAGAAATTTCACTTATTTTGGGGCAAAATTGCAGAAATTTCACTTATTTCAGGGAAAATAGGCAGAAATTTTTCTTCTTTTGGGGCAAAAAGGCAGAAATTCCTAATATTTTGTGGCAAAAATGCAGAAATTTCCCTTATTTTGAGGTAAAAAGGCTGAAATTCCCCTTATTTGGGGGCAAAAAGGCAGAAATTTTCCTTATTTTGGAGCAAAATTGCAGAAATTTCACTTATTTCAGGGTAATAAGTCAGAAATTTTCCTTATTTTGGGGCAAAAAACAGGAATTCCCTTTGTTTTGGGAGAAAAAGACAGAAATTACACTTATTTAGAGGCAAAAAAGCAGAATTTCCCTTTATTTTGGAGCAAAAATGAGGAAATTTCCCTTCTTTATGGCAAAAAGGTAGGCATTCTTCTTATTTTCGGACAAAAAGGCAGAAATTCCTAATATTTTGTGGCAAAAATGCAGAAATTCCTAATATTTTGTTGCAAAAATGCAGAAATTTCTTTTATTTTGTGGTAAAAAGGCTGAAATTTCCCTTATTTGGGGACAAAAATGGCAGAAATTTCCCTTATTTTGGGGGCAAAATTGCAGAAATTTCACTTATTTCAGGGTAATAAGTCAGAAATTTTCCTTAATTTGAAGCAAAAAAGACAGAAATTCCCTTTGTTTTGGGGGAAAAAGACAGAAATTCCACTTATTTAGAGGCAAAAAAGCAGAAATTCCCCTTATTTTGGAGCAAAAATGAAGAAATTTCCCTTTTTTATGGCAAAAAGGTATGCATTCTTCTTATTTTCGGACAAAAAGGCAGAAATTCCCCATATTTTGGGGCAAAAGGCAGAAATTCCCCTTATTTAGGGCAATATTGCAGAAATTTCCCTAATTGTGGGGCAAAAAACAGAAATTTTCCTAATTGTGGGGCAAAAAACAGAAATTCCTTTTATTGTGGGGCAAAGTTGCAGAAATTTCTCTTATTATGGGGAAAAATTGCAGAAATTTCTTATTTTAGGGCAAAATTGCAGAAATTTTAATAATTGTGAAGCAAAAAGGCAGAAATTCTCTTTATTTTGGGGCAAAAATGAGAAATTCCACTTATTTTGGGGCAAAATTCCAGAAATTTCTTATATTTTGGGGCAAAATTGCAGAAATTTCACTTATTTCAGGGAAAAAAGGCAGAAATTTTCATTATTTTGGGGCAAAAAGAAAGAAATTCATAATATTTTGTGCCAAAATTCAGAAATCCCCCATATTTTGAGGTAAAAAGGCTGAAATTCCCTTTATTTGGGGGCAAAAAGGCAGAAATTTCCTTTATTTTGGGGCAAAATTGCAGAAATTTCACTTATTTCAGGGTAATAAGTCAGAAATTTTCCTTATTTTGGGGCAAAAAAGACAGAAATTCCCTTTGTTTTGGGAGAAAAAGGCAGAAATTCCACTTATTTAGAGGCAAAAGTAGAAATTCCCCTTATTTTGGAGCAAAATTTCAGAAATTCCCCTAATTGTGGGGCAAAAAGGCAGAAATTCCCTATATGTTGGGACAAAATAACAGAAATTCTCCTTATTTTGGGGGCAAAACTCAGAAATTCCACTTATTTTGGGTCAAAATTCCAGAAATTTCACTTATTTTGGGGCAAAATTGCAGAAATTTCAATTATTTTGGGGCAAAATTGCAGAAATTTCACTTATTTCAGAACAAAAGCAGAAATTTTCTTATTTGCGTGCAAAAAGGCAGAAATTTGTATTATTTTGGTACAAAATTGCACAAATTTTTCTTATTTTGAGCAAAAAAGGCAGAAATTTCCCATATTTTGGGACAAAAATGCAGAAATTCCCCTTATTTTGAGGTAAAAATGCTGAAATTCCCCTTATTTGGGGGCAAAAAGCAAGAAATTTCACTTATTTTGGGGCAAAATTGCAGAAATTTCACTCATTTCAGGGAAAAAAGGCAGAAATTTGACTTATTTTAGGGCAAAAAGGCAGAAATTCCTAATATTTTGTGGCAAAAATGCAGAAATTTCCCTTATTTTGAGGTAAAAAGGCTGAAATTCCCATTATTTGGGAGCAAAAAGGCAGAAATTTTCCTTATTTTGGAGCAAAATTGCAGAAATTTCACTTATTTCAGGGTAATAAGTCAGAAATTTTCCTTATTTTGGGGCAAAAAACAGGAATTCCCTTTGTTTTGGGGGAAAAAGACAGAAATTACACTTATTTAGAGGCAAAAAAGCAGAAATTCCACTTATTTTGGAGCAAAAATGAAGAAATTTCCCTTCTTTACGGCAAAAAGGTAGGCATTCTTCTTATTTTCGGACAAAAAGGCAGAAATTCCTAATATTTTGTGGCAAAAATGAAGAAATTCCTAATATTTTGTGGCAAAAATGCAGAAATTTCTTTTATTTTGAGGTAAAAAGGCTGAAATTCCCCTTACTTGGGGGCAAAAATGCAGAAATTTCCCTTATTTTGGGGCAATTTGCAGAAATTTCCCTAATTGTGGGGCAAAAAACAGATATTCCCCTTATTTTGGGGCAAAGTTGCAGAAATTTCCCTTATTATGGGGAAAAATTGCAGAAATTTCCCTTATTTTAGCGCAAAATTGCAGAAATTTTAATAATTGTAGGGCAAAAAGGCAGAAATTCCCTTTATTTTGGGGCAAAACTGAGAAATTCCACTTATTTTGGGGCAAAATTCCAGAAATTTCTTATATTTTGGGGCAAAATTGCAGAAATTTCACTTATTTCAGGGAAAAAAGGCAGAAATTTTCATTATTTTGGGGCAAAAAGAAAGAAATTCATAATATTTTGTGCCAAAATTCAGAAATTCCTTATATTTTGAGGTAAAAAGGCTGAAATTCCCTTTATTTGGGGGCAAAAAGGCAGAAATTTCCTTTATTTTGGGGCAAAATTGCAGAAATTTCACTTATTTCAGGGTAATAAGTCAGAAATTTTCCTTATTTTGGGGCAAAAAAGACAGAAATTCCCTTTGTTTTGGGAGAAAAAGGCAGAAATTCCACTTATTTAGAGGCAAAAGTAGAAATTCCCCTTATTTTGGAGCAAAATTTCAGAAATTCCCCTAATTGTGGGGCAAAAAGGCAGAAATTCCCTATATGTTGGGACAAAATAACAGAAATTCTCCTTATTTTGGGGGCAAAACTCAGAAATTCCACTTATTTTGGGTCAAAATTCCAGAAATTTCACTTATTTTGGGGCAAAATTGCAGAAATTTCAATTATTTTGGGGCAAAATTGCAGAAATTTCACTTATTTCAGAACAAAAGCAGAAATTTTCTTATTTGCGTGCAAAAAGGCAGAAATTTGTATTATTTTGGTACAAAATTGCACAAATTTTTCTTATTTTGAGGAAAAAAGGCAGAAATTTCCCATATTTTGGGGCAAAAATGCAGAAATTCCCCTTATTTTGAGGTAAAAATGCTGAAATTCCCCTTATTTGGGGGCAAAAAGCAAGAAATTTCACTTATTTTGGGGCAAAATTGCAGAAATTTCACTCATTTCAGGGAAAAAAGGCAGAAATTTGACTTATTTTAGGGCAAAAAGGCAGAAATTCCTAATATTTTGTGGCAAAAATGCAGAAATTTCTTTTATTTTGAGGTAAAAAGGCTGAAATTCCCCTTATTTGGGGGCAAAAATGCAGAAATTTCCCTTATTTTGGGGCAATTTGCAGAAATTTCACTTATTTCAGGGTAATAAGTCAGAAATTTTTCCTATTTTGGGGCAAAAAAACAGAAATTCCCTTTGTTTTGGGGGAAAAAGACAGAAATTCCACTTATTTAGAGGCAAAAAAGCAGAAA
The DNA here is from genome assembly GCF_963924665.1 of Micromys minutus. Lineage (NCBI taxonomy): Eukaryota > Metazoa > Chordata > Mammalia > Rodentia > Muridae > Micromys > Micromys minutus. The sequence goes on from NW_027667451.1 coordinate 15,990, forward strand.
TTTCCCTTATTCTGGAGCAAAAATTAAGAAATTTCCCTTTTTTATGGCAAAAAGGTAGGCATTCTTCTTATTTTCGGACAAAAAGGCAGAAATTCCACATATTTTGGGGCAAAAGGCAGAAATTCCCCTTATTTAGGGCAAAATTGCAGAAATTTCCCTAATTGTGGGGCAAAAAACAGAAATTTCCCTAATTGTGGGGCAAAAAACAGATATTCCCCTTATTTTGGGGCAAAGTTGCAGAAATTTCCCTTATTATGGGGAAAAATTGCAGAAATTTCCCTTATTTTAGCGCAAAATTGCTGAAATTTTAATAATTGTAGGGCAAGAATGCAGAAATTCTCTTTATTTTGGGGCAAAACTGAGAAATTCCACTTATTTTGGGGCAAAATTCCAGAAATTTCTTTTATTTTGGGGCAAAATTGCAGAAATTTCACTTATTTTGGGGAAAAATTGCAGAAATTTCACTTATTTTAGGGAAAAAAGGCAGAAATTTTCCTTATTTTGGGACAAAAAGGCAGAAATTCATAATATTTTGTGCCAAAATTCAGAAATTCCCCTTTTTTTGAGATAAAAAGGCTGAAATTCCCTTTATTTGGGGGCAAAAAAGCAGAAATTTCCCTAATTTTGGGGCAAAATTGCAGAAATTTCACTTATTTCAGGGTAATAAGTCAGAAATTTTCCTTATTTTGGGGCAAAAAAGACAGAAATTCCCTTTGTTTGGAAAGAGAAAGGCAGAAATTCCACTTATTTAGAGGCAAAAAAGCAGAAATTCCCCTTATTTTGGATCAAAATTTCAGAAATTCACCTAATTGTGGGGCAAAAAGGCAGAAATTCCCTATCTGTTGGAGCAAAATAACAGAAATTCTCCTTTTTTGGGGGCAAAACTCAGAAATTCCATTTATTTTGGGGCAAAATTCCAGAAATTTCACTTATTTTGGGGCAAAATTGCAGAAATTTCAATTATTTTGGGGCAAAATTGCCCAAATTTCACTTATTTCAGAAAAAAAGCAGAAATTTTCTTATTTGGAGGCAAAAAGGCAGAAATTTGTATTATTTTGGTACAAAATTGCAGAAATTTTTCCTATTTTGGGGAAAAAAGGCAGAAATTTCCCATATTTTGGGGCACAAATGCAGAAATTCCCCTTATTTTGAGGTAAAAGGCTGTAATTCCCCTTATTTAGGGGCAAAAAAAAGAAATTTCACTTATTTTGTTGCAAAATTGCAGAAATTTCACTTATTTCAGGGAAAATAGGCAGAAATTTTTCTTATTTTGGGGCAAAAAGGCAGAAATTCCTAATATTTTGTGGCAAAAATGCAGAAATTCCCCTTATTTTGAGGTAAAAAGGCTGAAATTCCCCTTATTTAGGGGCAAAAAGGCAGAAATTTCTTTTATTTTGGGGCAAAATTGCTGAAAATTCACTTATTTCACGGTAATAAGTCAGAAATTTTCCTTATTTTGGGTCAAAAAAGACAGAAATTCCCTTTGTTTTTGGGGGAAAAAGACAGAAATTCCACTTATTTAGAGGCAAAAAAGCAGAAATTCACCTTATTTTGGAGCAAAAATTAAGAAATTTCTCTTTTTTATGGCAAAAAGGTATGCATTCTTCTTATTTTCGGGCAGAAAGGCAGAAATTCCCCGTATTTTGGAGCAAAATTGCAGAAATTCCTTTCATTGTGAAGCAAAAAGGCAGAAATTCCCTATATGTTGGGGCATAAAGACAGAAATTCTCTTTATTTTGGGGCAAAACTCAGAAATTCCACTTATTTTTGGGCAAAATTCCAGAAATTTCCCTTATTTTGGGGCAAAATTGCAGAAATTTCACTTATTTTGGGGCAAAATTGCAGAAATTTCACTTATTTCAGGGAAAATAGGGAGAAATTTTTCTTATTTTGGGGCAAAAAGGCAGAAATTCCTAATATTTTGTGGCAAAAATGCAGAAATTTCACTAATTTTGAGGTAAAAAGGCTAAAATTCCCCTTATTTGGGGGCAAAAAGGCAGAAATTTCCCTTATTTTGGAGCAAAATTGGAGAAATTTCAATTATTTCAGGGTACTAAGTCAGAAATTTTCTTTATTTTGGGGCAAAAAACAGAAATTCCCTTTGTTTTGGGGGAAAAAGACATAAATTCCACTTATTTAGAGGCAAAAAAGCAGAAATTCCCCTTATTTTGGAGCAAAAATGAAGAAATTTCCCTTCTTTATGGCAAAAAGGTAGGCAGTCTTCTTATTTTCGGACAAAAAGGCAGAAATTCCTAATATTTTGTGGCAAAAATGCAGAAATTCCTAATATTTTGTTGCAAAAATGCAGAAATTTCTTTTATTTTGAAGTAAAAAGGCTGAAATTCCCCTTATTTGGGGGCAAAAATGCAGAAATTTCCCTTATTTTGGGGCAATTTGCAGAAATTTCACTTAATTCAGGGTAAAAAGTCAGAAATTTTTCTTATTTTGGGGCAAAAATACAGAAATTCCCTTTGTTTTGGGGGAAAAAGACAGAAATTCCACTTATTTAGAGGCAAAAAGGCAAAAGTTCCCCTTATTTTGGAGCAAAAATGAAGAAATTTCCCTTTTTTTATGGCAAAAAGGTAGGCATTCTTCTTATTTTCGGACAAAAAGGCAGAAATTCCCCATATTTTGGGCAAAAGGCAGAAATTTCCCTTATTTAGGGCAAAATTGCAGAAATTTCCCTAATTGTGGATCAAAAAACAGAAATTTCCCTAATTGTGGGGCAAAAAACAGAAATTCCTCTTATTTTGGGGCAAAGTTGCAGAAATTTACCTTATAATGGGGAAAAATTGCAGAAATTTCCCTTATTTTAGGGCAAAATTGCAGAAATTTTACTAATTGTGGGGCAAAAAGTCAGAAATTCTCTTTATTTTGGGGCCAAACTCAGAAATTCCACTTATTTTGGGGCAAAATTCCAGAAATTTCTTTTATTTTGGGGCAAAATTGCAGAAATTTCACTTATTTTCGGGCAAAATTGCAGAAATTTCACTTATTTCAGGGAAAAAAGGCAGAAATTTTCCTTATTTTGAAAAAAAAGGCAGAAATTCATATTTTGTGCCAAAATTCAGAAATTCCCCTTTTTTTGAGGTAAAAAGCCTAAATTCCCTTTATTTGGGGGCAAAAAGGCAGAAATTTCCCTTATTTTGAGGCAAAATTGCAGAAATTTCACTTATTTCAAGGAAAGAAGTCAGAAATTTTCCTTATTTGGGGGCAAGTAAGACAGAAATTCTCTTTAATTGGGGGAAAAAGACAGAAATTCCACTTATTTAGTGGTAAAAAGGCTAAAATTCCCCTTATTTTGGAGCAAAAATGAAGAAATTTCCCTTTTTTATGGCAAGAAGGTATGCATTCTTCATATTTTCGGGCAAAAAGGCATAAATTCCCCGTATTTTGGAGCAAAATTGCAGAAATTCCCCTAATTGTGAAACAAAAAGGCAGAAATTCCCTAAATGTTGGGGCATAAAGACAGAAATTCTCTATATTTTGGGGCAAAACTCAGAAATTCCACTTATTTTTGGGCAAAATTCCAGAAATTTCCCTTATTTTGGGGCAAAATTGCAGAAATTTCACTTATTTTGGGGCAAAATTGCAGAAATTTCACTTATTTCAGGGAAAATAGGCAGAAATTTTTCTTCTTTTGGGGCAAAAAGGCAGAAATTCCTAATATTTTGTGGCAAAAATGCAGAAATTTCCCTTATTTTGAGGTAAAAAGGCTGAAATTCCCCTTATTTGGGGGCAAAAAGGCAGAAATTTTCCTTATTTTGGAGCAAAATTGCAGAAATTTCACTTATTTCAGGGTAATAAGTCAGAAATTTTCTTTATTTTGGGGCAAAAAACAGGAATTCCCTTTGTTTTGGGAGAAAAAGACAGAAATTACACTTATTTAGAGGCAAAAAAGCAGAAATTCCCTTTATTTTGGAGCAAAAATGAGGAAATTTCCCTTCTTTATGGCAAAAAGGTAGGCATTCTTATTTTCGGACAAAAAGGCAGAAATTCCTAATATTTTGTGGCAAAAATGCAGAAATTCCTAATATTTTGTTGCAAAAATGCAGAAATTTCTTTTATTTTGAGGTAAAAAGGCTGAAATTTCCCTTATTTGGGGACAAAAATGGCAGAAATTTCCCTTATTTTTGGGGCAAAATTGCAGAAATTTCACTTATTTCAGGGTAATAAGTCAGAAATTTTCCTTAATTTGAAGCAAAAAAGACAGAAATTCCCTTTGTTTTGGGGGAAAAAGACAGAAATTCCACTTATTTAGAGGCAAAAAAGCAGAAATTCCCCTTATTATGGAGCAAAAATGAAGAAATTTCCCTTTTTTATGGCAAAAAGGTATGCATTCTTCTTATTTTCGGACAAAAAGGCAGAAATTTCCCATATTTTGGGGCAAAACGCAGAAATTCCTTTTATTTAGGGCAAAATTGCAGAAATTTCCCTAATTGTGGGGCAAAAAACAGAAATTTTCCTAATTGTGGGGCAAAAAACAGAAATTCCCCTTATTTTGGGGCAAAATTGCAGAAATTTCACTTATTTCAGAACAAAAGCAGAAATTTTCTTATTTGCGTGCAAAAAGGCAGAAATTTGTATTATTTTGGTACAAAATTGCACAAATTTTTCTTATTTTGAGGAAAAAAGGCAGAAATTTCCCATATTTTGGGGCAAAAATGCAGAAATTCCCCTTATTTTGAGGTAAAAATGCTGAAATTCCCCTTATTTGGGGGCAAAAAGCAAGAAATTTCACTTATTTTGTGGCAAAATTGCAGAAATTTCACTCATTTCAGGGAAAAAAGGCAGAAATTTGACTTATTTTAGGGCAAAAAGGCAGAAATTCTTAATATTTTGTGGCAAAAATGCAGAAATTTCCCTTATTTTGAGGTAAAAAGGCTGAAATTCCCCTTATTTGTGGGCAAAAAGGCAGAAATTTTCCTTATTTTGGAGCAAAATTGCAGAAATTTCACTTATTTCAGGGTAATAAGTCAGAAATTTTCCTTCTTTTGGGGCAAAAAACAGGAATTCCCTTTGTTTTGGGGGAAAAAGACAGAAATTACACTTATTTAGAGGCAAAAAAGCAGAAATTCCACTTATTTTGGGGCAAAATTGCAGAAATTTCACTCATTTCAGGGAAAAAAGGCAGAAATTTGACTTATTTTAGGGCAAAAAGGCAGAAATTCCTAATATTTTGTGGCAAAAATGCAGAAATTCCTAATATTTTGTGGCAAAAATGCAGAAATTTCTTTTATTTTGAGGTAAAAAGGCTGAAATTCCCCTTATTTGGGGGCAAAAATGCAGAAATTTCCCTTATTTTGGGGCAATTTGCAGAAATTTCACTTATTTCAGGGTAATAAGTCAGAAATTTTTCCTATTTTGGGGCAAAAAAACAGAAATTCCCTTTGTTTTGGGGGAAAAAGACAGAAATTCCACTTATTTAGAGGCAAAAAAGCAGAAATTCTTCTTATTCTGGAGCAAAAATGAAGAAATTTCCCTTTTTTATGGCAAAAAGGTATGCATTCTTCTTATTTTCGGACAAAAAGGCAGAAATTCCACATATTTTGGGGCAAAAGGCAGAAATTCCCCTTATTTAGGGCAAAATTGCAGAAATTTCCCTAATTGTGGGGCAAAAAACAGAAATTTCCCTAATTGTGGGGCAAAAAACAGATATTCCCCTTATTTTGGGGCAAAGTTGCAGAAATTTCCCTTATTATGGGGAAAAATTTCAGAAATTTCCCTTATTTTAGCGCAAAATTGCAGAAATTTTAATAATTGCAGGGCAAGAAGGCAGAAATTCTCTTTATTTTGGGGCAAAACTGAGAAATTCCACTATTTTGGGGCAAAATTCCAGAAATTTCTTTTATTTTGGGGCAAAATTGCAGAAATTTCACTTATTTTGGGGAAAAATTGCAGAAATTTCACTTAGTTCAGGAAAAAAATGCAGAAATTTTCCTTATTTTGGGACAAAAAGGCAGAAATTCATAATATTTTGTGCCATAATTCAGAAATTCCCCTGTTTTTGAGTTAAAAAGGCTGAAATTCCCTTTATTTGGGGGCAAAAAAGCAGAAATTTCCCTAATTTTGGGGCAAAATTGCAGAAATTTCACTTATTTCAGGGTAATAAGTCAGAAATTTTCCTTATTTTGGGGCAAAAAAGACAGAAATTCCCTTTGTTTGGGGAGAGAAAGGCAGAAATTCCACTTATTTAGAGGCAAAAAAGCAGAAATTCCCCTTATTTTGGATCAAAATTTCAGAAATTCACCTAATTGTGGGGCAAAAAAGCAGAAATTCCCTATCTGTTGGAGCAAAATAACAGAAATTCTCCTTTTTTGGGGGCAAAACTCAGAAATTCCATTTATTTTGGGGCAAAATTCCAGAAATTTCACTTATTTTGGGGCAAAATTGCAGAAATTTCAATTATTTTGGGGCAAAATTGCCCAAATTTCACTTATTTCAGAAAAAAAGCAGAAATTTTCTTATTTGGAGGCAAAAAGGCAGAAATTTGTATTATTTTGGTACAAAATTGCAGAAATTTTTCCTATTTTGGGGAAAAAATGCAGAAATTTCCCATATTTTGGGGCAAAAATGCAGAAATTCCCCTTATTTTGAGGTAAAAAGGCTGAAATTCCCCTTATTTAGGGGCAAAAAAAAGAAATTTCACTTATTTTGTTGCAAAATTGCAGAAATTTCACTTATTTCAGGGAAAATAGGCAGAAATTTTTCTTATTTTGGGGCAAAAAGCAGAAATTCCTAATATTTTTTGGCAAAAATGCAGAAATTCCCCTTATTTTGAGGTAAAAAGGCTGAAATTCCCCTTATTTGGGGCAAAAAGGCAGAAATTTCTTTTATTTTGGGGCAAAATTGCTGAAAATTCACTTATTTCACGGTAATAAGTCAGAAATTTTCCTTATTTTGGGTCAAAAAAGACAGAAATTCCCTTTGTTTTTGGGGGGAAAAGACAGAAATTCCACTTATTTAGAGGCAAAAAAGCAGAAATTCACCTTATTTTGGAGCAAAAATTAAGAAATTTCTCTTTTTTATGGCAAAAAGGTATGCATTCTTCTTATTTTCGGGCAGAAAGGCAGAAATTCCCCGTATTTTGGAGCAAAATTGCAGAAATTCCTTTCATTGTGAAGCAAAAAGGCAGAAATTCCCTATATGTTGGGGCATAAAGACAGAAATTCTCTTTATTTTGGGGCAAAACTCAGAAATTCCACTTATTTAGAGGCAAAAGTAGAAATTCCCCTTATTTTGGAGCAAAATTTCAGAAATTCCCCTAATTGTGGGGCAAAAAGGCAGAAATTCCCTATATGTTGGGACAAAATAACAGAAATTCTCCTTATTTTGGGGGCAAAACTCAGAAATTCCACTTATTTTGGGTCAAAATTCCAGAAATTTCACTTATTTTGGGGCAAAATTGCAGAAATTTCAATTATTTTGGGGCAAAATTGCAGAAATTTCACTTATTTCAGAACAAAAGCAGAAATTTTCTTATTTGCGTGCAAAAAGGCAGAAATTTGTATTATTTTGGTACAAAATTGCACAAATTTTTCTTATTTTGAGGAAAAAAGGCCGAAATTTCCCATATTTTGGGGCAAAAATGCAGAAATTCCCCTTATTTTGAGGTAAAAATGCTGAAATTCTCCTTATTTGGGGGCAAAAAGCAAGAAATTTCACTTATTTTGGGGCAAAATTGCAGAAATTTCACTCATTTCAGGGAAAAAAGGCAGAAATTTGACTTATTTTAGGGCAAAAAGGCAGAAATTCCTAATATTTTGTGGCAAAAATGCAGAAATTCCTAATATTTTGTGGCAAAAATGCAGAAATTTCTTTTATTTTGAGGTAAAAAGGCTGAAATTCCCCTTATTTGGGGGCAAAATGCAGAAATTTCCCTTATTTGGGGCAATTTGCAGAAATTTCACTTATTTCAGGGTAATAAGTCAGAAATTTTTCCTATTTTGGGGCAAAAAAACAGAAATTCCCTTTGTTTTGGGGGAAAAAGACAGAAATTCCACTTATTTAGAGGCAAAAAAGCAGAAATTCCCCTTATTCTGGAGCAAAAATTAAGAAATTTCCCTTTTTTATGGCAAAAAGGTAGGCATTCTTCTTATTTTCGGACAAAAAGGCAGAAATTCCACATATTTTGGGGCAAAAGGCAGAAATTCCCCTTATTTAGGGCAAAATTGCAGAAATTTCCCTAATTGTGGGGCAAAAAACAGAAATTTCCCTAATTGTGGGGCAAAAAACAGATATTCCCCTTATTTTGGGGCAAAGTTGCAGAAATTTCCCTTATTATGGGGAAAAATTTCAGAAATTTCCCTTATTTTAGCGCAAAATTGCAGAAATTTTAATAATTGCAGGGCAAGAAGGCAGAAATTCTCTTTATTTTGGGGCAAAACTGAGAAATTCCACTATTTTGGGGCAAAATTCCAGAAATTTCTTTTATTTTGGGGCAAAATTGCAGAAATTTCACTTATTTTGGGGAAAAATTGCAGAAATTTCACTTAGTTCAGGAAAAAAATGCAGAAATTTTCCTTATTTTGGGACAAAAAGGCAGAAATTCATAATATTTTGTGCCATAATTCAGAAATTCCCCTTTTTTTGAGTTAAAAAGGCTGAAATTCCCTTTATTTGGGGGCAAAAAAGCAGAAATTTCCCTAATTTTGGGGCAAAATTGCAGAAATTTCACTTATTTCAGGGTAATAAGTCAGAAATTTTCCTTATTTTGGGGCAAAAAAGACAGAAATTCCCTTTGTTTGGGGAGAGAAAGGCAGAAATTCCACTTATTTAGAGGCAAAAAAGCAGAAATTCCCCTTATTTTGGATCAAAATTTCAGAAATTCACCTAATTGTGGGGCAAAAAAGCAGAAATTCCCTATCTGTTGGAGCAAAATAACAGAAATTCTCCTTTTTTGGGGGCAAAACTCAGAAATTCCATTTATTTTGGGGCAAAATTCCAGAAATTTCACTTATTTTGGGGCAAAATTGCAGAAATTTCAATTATTTTGGGGCAAAATTGCCCAAATTTCACTTATTTCAGAAAAAAAGCAGAAATTTTCTTATTTGGAGGCAAAAAGGCAGAAATTTGTATTATTTTGGTACAAAATTGCAGAAATTTTTCCTATTTTGGGGAAAAAAGGCAGAAATTTCCCATATTTTGGGGCAAAAATGCAGAAATTCCCCTTATTTTGAGGTAAAAAGGCTGAAATTCCCCTTATTTAGGGGCAAAAAAAAGAAATTTCACTTATTTTGTTGCAAAATTGCAGAAATTTCACTTATTTCAGGGAAAATAGGCAGAAATTTTTCTTATTTTGGGGCAAAAAGCAGAAATTCCTAATATTTTTTGGCAAAAATGCAGAAATTCCCCTTATTTTGAGGTAAAAAGGCTGAAATTCCCCTTATTTGGGGCAAAAAGGCAGAAATTTCTTTTATTTTGGGGCAAAATTGCTGAAAATTCACTTATTTCACGGTAATAAGTCAGAAATTTTCCTTATTTTGGGTCAAAAAAGACAGAAATTCCCTTTGTTTTTGGGGGAAAAAGACAGAAATTCCACTTATTTAGAGGCAAAAAAGCAGAAATTCACCTTATTTTGGAGCAAAAATTAAGAAATTTCTCTTTTTTATGGCAAAAAGGTATGCATTCTTCTTATTTTCGGGCAGAAAGGCAGAAATTCCCCGTATTTTGGAGCAAAATTGCAGAAATTCCTTTCATTGTGAAGCAAAAAGGCAGAAATTCCCTATATGTTGGGGCATAAAGACAGAAATTCTCTTTATTTTGGGGCAAAACTCAGAAATTCCACTTATTTAGAGGCAAAAGTAGAAATTCCCCTTATTTTGGAGCAAAATTTCAGAAATTCCCCTAATTGTGGGGCAAAAAGGCAGAAATTCCCTATATGTTGGGACAAAATAACAGAAATTCTCCTTATTTTGGGGGCAAAACTCAGAAATTCCACTTATTTTGGGTCAAAATTCCAGAAATTTCACTTATTTTGGGGCAAAATTGCAGAAATTTCAATTATTTTGGGGCAAAATTGCAGAAATTTCACTTATTTCAGAACAAAAGCAGAAATTTTCTTATTTGCGTGCAAAAAGGCAGAAATTTGTATTATTTTGGTACAAAATTGCACAAATTTTTCTTATTTTGAGGAAAAAAGGCAGAAATTTCCCATATTTTGGGGCAAAAATGCAGAAATTCCCCTTATTTTGAGGTAAAAATGCTGAAATTCTCCTTATTTGGGGGCAAAAAGCAAGAAATTTCACTTATTTTGGGGCAAAATTGCAGAAATTTCACTCATTTCAGGGAAAAAAGGCAGAAATTTGACTTATTTTAGGGCAAAAAGGCAGAAATTCCTAATATTTTGTGGCAAAAATGCAGAAATTCCTAATATTTTGTGGCAAAAATGCAGAAATTTCTTTTATTTTGAGGTAAAAAGGCTGAAATTCCCCTTATTTGGGGGCAAAAATGCAGAAATTTCCCTTATTTTGGGGCAATTTGCAGAAATTTCACTTATTTCAGGGTAATAAGTCAGAAATTTTTCCTATTTTGGGGCAAAAAAACAGAAATTCCCTTTGTTTTGGGGGAAAAAGACAGAAATTCCACTTATTTAGAGGCAAAAAAGCAGAAATTCCCCTTATTCTGGAGCAAAAATTAAGAAATTTCCCTTTTTTATGGCAAAAAGGTAGGCATTCTTCTTATTTTCGGACAAAAAGGCAGAAATTCCACATATTTTGGGGCAAAAGGCAGAAATTCCCCTTATTTAGGGCAAAATTGCAGAAATTTCCCTAATTGTGGGGCAAAAAACAGAAATTTCCCTAATTGTGGGGCAAAAAACAGATATTCCCCTTATTTTGGGGCAAAGTTGCAGAAATTTCCCTTATTATGGGGAAAAATTGCAGAAATTTCCCTTATTTTAGCGCAAAATTGCAGAAATTTTAATAATTGCAGGGCAAGAAGGCAGAAATTCTCTTTATTTTGGGGCAAAACTGAGAAATTCCACTATTTTGGGGCAAAATTCCAGAAATTTCTTTTATTTTGGGGCAAAATTGCAGAAATTTCACTTATTTTGGGGCAAAATTGCCCAAATTTCACTTATTTCAGAAAAAAAGCAGAAATTTTCTTATTTGGAGGCAAAAAGGCAGAAATTTGTATTATTTTGGTACAAAATTGCAGAAATTTTTCCTATTTTGGGGAAAAAAGGCAGAAATTTCCCATATTTTGGGGCAAAAATGCAGAAATTCCCCTTATTTTGAGGTAAAAAGGCTGAAATTCCCCTTATTTAGGGGCAAAAAAAAAGAAATTTCAATTATTTTGTTGCAAAATTGCAGAAATTTCACTTATTTCAGGGAAAATAGGCAGAAATTTTTCTTATTTTGGGGCAAAAAGCAGAAATTCCTAATAATTTTTGGAAAAAATGCAGAAATTCCCCTTATTTTGAGGTAAAAAGGCTGAAATTCCCCTTATTTGGGGCAAAAAGGCAGAAATTTCTTTTATTTTGGGGCAAAATTGCTGAAAATTCACTTATTTCACGGTAATAAGTCAGAAATTTTCCTTATTTTGGGTCAAAAAAGACAGAAATTCCCTTTGTTTTTGGGGGAAAAAGACAGAAATTCCACTTATTTAGAGGCAAAAAAGCAGAAATTCACCTTATTTTGGAGCAAAAATTAAGAAATTTCTCTTTTTTATGGCAAAAGGTATGCATTCTTCTTATTTTCGGGCAGAAAGGCAGAAATTCCCCGTATTTTGGAGCAAAATTGCAGAAATTCCTTTCATTGTGAAGCAAAAAGGCAGAAATTCCCTATATGTTGGGGCATAAAGACAGAAATTCTCTTTATTTTGGGGCAAAACTCAGAAATTCCACTTATTTAGAGGCAAAAGTAGAAATTCCCCTTATTTTGGAGCAAAATTTCAGAAATTCCCCTAATTGTGGGGCAAAAAGGCTGAAATTCCCTATATGTTGGGACAAAATAACAGAAATTCTCCTTATTTTGGGGGCAAAACTCAGAAATTCCACTTATTTTGGGTCAAAATTCCAGAAATTTGACTTATTTTGGGGCAAAATTGCAGAAATTTCAATTATTTTGGGGCAAAATTGCAGAAATTTCACTTATTTCAGAACAAAAGCAGAAATTTTCTTATTTGCGTGCAAAAAGGCAGAAATTTGTATTATTTTGGTACAAAATTGCACAAATTTTTCTTATTTTGAGGAAAAAAGGCAGAAATTTCCCATATTTTGGGGCAAAAATGCAGAAATTCCCCTTATTTTGAGGTAAAAATGCTGAAATTCTCCTTATTTGGGGGCAAAAAGCAAGAAATTTCACTTATTTTGGGGCAAAATTGCAGAAATTTCACTCATTTCAGGGAAAAAAGGCAGAAATTTGACTTATTTTAGGGCAAAAAGGCAGAAATTCCTAATATTTTGTGGCAAAAATGCAGAAATTCCTAATATTTTGTGGCGAAAATGCAGAAATTTCTTTTATTTTGAGGTAAAAAGGCTGAAATTCCCCTTATTTGGGGGCAAAAATGCAGAAATTTCCCTTATTTTGGGGCAATTTGCAGAAATTTCACTTATTTCAGGGTAATAAGTCAGAAATTTTTCCTATTTTGGGGCAAAAAAACAGAAATTCCCTTTGTTTTGGGGGAAAAAGACAGAAATTCCACTTATTTAGAGGCAAAAAAGCAGAAATTCCCCTTATTCTGGAGCAAAAATTAAGAAATTTCCCTTTTTTATGGCAAAAAGGTAGGCATTCTTCTTATTTTCGGACAAAAAGGCAGAAATTCCACATATTTTGGGGCAAAAGGCAGAAATTCCCCTTATTTAGGGCAAAATTGCAGAAATTTCCCTAATTGTGGGGCAAAAAACAGAAATTTCCCTAATTGTGGGGCAAAAAACAGATATTCCCCTTATTTTGGGGCAAAGTTGCAGAAATTTCCCTTATTATGGGGAAAAATTTCAGAAATTTCCCTTATTTTAGCGAAAAATTGCAGAAATTTTAATAATTGCAGGGCAAGAAGGCAGAAATTCTCTTTATTTTGGGGCAAAACTGAGAAATTCCACTATTTTGGGGCAAAATTCCAGAAATTTCTTTTATTTTGGGGCAAAATTGCAGAAATTTCACTTATTTTGGGGAAAAATTGCAGAAATTTCACTTAGTTCAGGAAAAAAATGCAGAAATTTTCCTTATTTTGGGACAAAAAGGCAGAAATTCATAATATTTTGTGCCATAATTCAGAAATTCCCCTTTTTTTGAGTTAAAAAGGCTGAAATTCCCTTTATTTGGGGGCAAAAAAGCAGAAATTTCCCTAATTTTGGGGCAAAATTGCAGAAATTTCACTTATTTCAGGGTAATAAGTCAGAAATTTTCCTTATTTTGGGGCAAAAAAGACAGAAATTCCCTTTGTTTGGGGAGAGAAAGGCAGAAATTCCACTTATTTAGAGGCAAAAAAGCAGAAATTCCCCGTATTTTGGATCAAAATTTCAGAAATTCACCTAATTGTGGGGCAAAAAAGCAGAAATTCCCTATCTGTTGGAGCAAAATAACAGAAATTCTCCTTTTTTGGGGGCAAAACTCAGAAATTCCATTTATTTTGGGGCAAAATTCCAGAAATTTCACTTATTTTGGGGCAAAATTGCAGAAATTTCAATTATTTTGGGGCAAAATTGCCCAAATTTCACTTATTTCAGAAAAAAAGCAGAAATTTTCTTATTTGGAGGCAAAAAGGCAGAAATTTGTATTATTTTGGTACAAAATTGCAGAAATTTTTCCTATTTTGGGGAAAAAAGGCAGAAATTTCCCATATTTTGGGGCAAAAATGCAGAAATTCCCCTTATTTTGAGGTAAAAAGGCTGAAATTCCCCTTATTTAGGGGCAAAAAAAAAGAAATTTCACTTATTTTGTTGCAAAATTGCAGAAATTTCACTTATTTCAGGGAAAATAGGCAGAAATTTTTCTTATTTTGGGGCAAAAAGCAGAAATTCCTAATATTTTTTGGCAAAAATGCAGAAATTCCCCTTATTTTGAGGTAAAAAGGCTGAAATTCCCCTTATTTGGGGCAAAAAGGCAGAAATTTCTTTTATTTTGGGGCAAAATTGCTGAAAATTCACTTATTTCACGGTAATAAGTCAGAAATTTTCCTTATTTTGGGTCAAAAAAGACAGAAATTCCCTTTGTTTTTGGGGGAAAAAGACAGAAATTCCACTTATTTAGAGGCAAAAAAGCAGAAATTCACCTTATTTTGGAGCAAAAATTAAGAAATTTCTCTTTTTTATGGCAAAAAGGTATGCATTCTTCTTATTTTCGGGCAGAAAGGCAGAAATTCCCCGTATTTTGGAGCAAAATTGCAGAAATTCCTTTCATTGTGAAGCAAAAAGGCAGAAATTCCCTATATGTTGGGGCATAAAGACAGAAATTCTCTTTATTTTGGGGCAAAACTCAGAAATTCCACTTATTTAGAGGCAAAAGTAGAAATTCCCCTTATTTTGGAGCAAAATTTCAGAAATTCCCCTAATTGTGGGGCAAAAAGGCAGAAATTCCCTATATGTTGGGACAAAATAACAGAAATTCTCCTTATTTTGGGGGCAAAACTCAGAAATTCCACTTATTTTGGGTCAAAATTCCAGAAATTTCACTTATTTTGGGGCAAAATTGCAGAAATTTCAATTATTTTGGGGCAAAATTGCAGAAATTTCACTTATTTCAGAACAAAAGCAGAAATTTTCTTATTTGCGTGCAAAAAGGCAGAAATTTGTATTATTTTGGTACAAAATTGCACAAATTTTTCTTATTTTGAGGAAAAAAGGCAGAAATTTCCCATATTTTGGGGCAAAAATGCAGAAATTCCCCTTATTTTGAGGTAAAAATGCTGAAATTCTCCTTATTTGGGGGCAAAAAGCAAGAAATTTCACTTATTTTGGGGCAAAATTGCAGAAATTTCACTCATTTCAGGGAAAAAAGGCAGAAATTTGACTTATTTTAGGGCAAAAAGGCAGAAATTCCTAATATTTTGTGGCAAAAATGCAGAAATTCCTAATATTTTGTGGCAAAAATGCAGAAATTTCTTTTATTTTGAGGTAAAAAGGCTGAAATTCCCCTTATTTGGGGGCAAAAATGCAGAAATTTCCCTTATTTTGGGGCAATTTGCAGAAATTTCACTTATTTCAGGGTAATAAGTCAGAAATTTTTCCTATTTTGGGGCAAAAAAACAGAAATTCCCTTTGTTTTGGGGGAAAAAGACAGAAATTCCACTTATTTAGAGGCAAAAAAGCAGAAATTCCCCTTATTCTGGAGCAAAAATTAAGAAATTTCCCTTTTTTATGGCAAAAAGGTAGGCATTCTTCTTATTTTCGGACAAAAAGGCAGAAATTCCACATATTTTGGGGCAAAAGGCAGAAATTCCCCTTATTTAGGGCAAAATTGCAGAAATTTCCCTAATTGTGGGGCAAAAAACAGAAATTTCCCTAATTGTGGGGCAAAAAACAGATATTCCCCTTATTTTGGGGCAAAGTTGCAGAAATTTCCCTTATTATGGGGAAAAATTGCAGAAATTTCCCTTATTTTAGCGCAAAATTGCTGAAATTTTAATAATTGTAGGGCAAGAATGCAGAAATTCCCTTTATTTTGGGGCAAAACTGAGAAATTCCACTTATTTTGGGGCAAAATTCCAGAAATTTCTTTTATTTTGGGGCAAAATTGCAGAAATTTCACTTATTTTGGGGAAAAATTGCAGAAATTTCACTTAGTTCAGGAAAAAAATGCAGAAATTTTCCTTATTTTGGGACAAAAAGGCAGAAATTCATAATATTTTGTGCCATAATTCAGAAATTCCCCTTTTTTTGAGTTAAAAAGGCTGAAATTCCCTTTATTTGGGGGCAAAAAAGCAGAAATTTCCCTAATTTTGGGGCAAAATTGCAGAAATTTCACTTATTTCAGGGTAATAAGTCAGAAATTTTCCTTATTTTGGGGCAAAAAAGACAGAAATTCCCTTTGTTTGGGGAGAGAAAGGCAGAAATTCCACTTATTTAGAGGCAAAAAAGCAGAAATTCCCCTTATTTTGGATCAAAATTTCAGAAATTCACCTAATTGTGGGGCAAAAAAGCAGAAATTCCCTATCTGTTGGAGCAAAATAACAGAAATTCTCCTTTTTTGGGGGCAAAACTCAGAAATTCCATTTATTTTGGGGCAAAATTCCAGAAATTTCACTTATTTTGGGGCAAAATTGCAGAAATTTCAATTATTTTGGGGCAAAATTGCCCAAATTTCACTTATTTCAGAAAAAAAGCAGAAATTTTCTTATTTGGAGGCAAAAAGGCAGAAATTTGTATTATTTTGGTACAAAATTGCAGAAATTTTTCCTATTTTGGGGAAAAAAGGCAGAAATTTCCCATATTTTGGGGCAAAAATGCAGAAATTCCCCTTATTTTGAGGTAAAAAGGCTGAAATTCCCCTTATTTAGGGGCAAAAAAAAAGAAATTTCACTTATTTTGTTGCAAAATTGCAGAAATTTCACTTATTTCAGGGAAAATAGGCAGAAATTTTTCTTATTTTGGGGCAAAAAGCAGAAATTCCTAATATTTTTTGGCAAAAATGCAGAAATTCCCCTTATTTTGAGGTAAAAAGGCTGAAATTCCCCTTATTTGGGGCAAAAAGGCAGAAATTTCTTTTATTTTGGGGCAAAATTGCTGAAAATTCACTTATTTCACGGTAATAAGTCAGAAATTTTCCTTATTTTGGGTCAAAAAAGACAGAAATTCCCTTTGTTTTTGGGGGAAAAAGACAGAAATTCCACTTATTTAGAGGCAAAAAAGCAGAAATTCACCTTATTTTGGAGCAAAAATTAAGAAATTTCTCTTTTTTATGGCAAAAAGGTATGCATTCTTCTTATTTTCGGGCAGAAAGGCAGAAATTCCCCGTATTTTGGAGCAAAATTGCAGAAATTCCTTTCATTGTGAAGCAAAAAGGCAGAAATTCCCTATATGTTGGGGCATAAAGACAGAAATTCTCTTTATTTTGGGGCAAAACTCAGAAATTCCACTTATTTAGAGGCAAAAGTAGAAATTCCCCTTATTTTGGAGCAAAATTTCAGAAATTCCCCTAATTGTGGGGCAAAAAGGCAGAAATTCCCTATATGTTGGGACAAAATAACAGAAATTCTCCTTATTTTGGGGGCAAAACTCAGAAATTCCACTTATTTTGGGTCAAAATTCCAGAAATTTCACTTATTTTGGGGCAAAATTGCAGAAATTTCAATTATTTTGGGGCAAAATTGCAGAAATTTCACTTATTTCAGAACAAAAGCAGAAATTTTCTTATTTGCGTGCAAAAAGGCAGAAATTTGTATTATTTTGGTACAAAATTGCACAAATTTTTCTTATTTTGAGGAAAAAAGGCAGAAATTTCCCATATTTTGGGGCAAAAATGCAGAAATTCCCCTTATTTTGAGGTAAAAATGCTGAAATTCTCCTTATTTGGGGGCAAAAAGCAAGAAATTTCACTTATTTTGGGGCAAAATTGCAGAAATTTCACTCATTTCAGGGAAAAAAGGCAGAAATTTGACTTATTTTAGGGCAAAAAGGCAGAAATTCCTAATATTTTGTGGCAAAAATGCAGAAATTCCTAATATTTTGTGGCAAAAATGCAGAAATTTCTTTTATTTTGAGGTAAAAAGGCTGAAATTCCCCTTATTTGGGGGCAAAAATGCAGAAATTTCCCTTATTTTGGGGCAATTTGCAGAAATTTCACTTATTTCAGGGTAATAAGTCAGAAATTTTTCCTATTTTGGGGCAAAAAAACAGAAATTCCCTTTGTTTTGGGGGAAAAAGACAGAAATTCCACTTATTTAGAGGCAAAAAAGCAGAAATTCCCCTTATTCTGGAGCAAAAATTAAGAAATTTCCCTTTTTTATGGCAAAAAGGTAGGCATTCTTCTTATTTTCGGACAAAAAGGCAGAAATTCCACATATTTTGGGGCAAAAGGCAGAAATTCCCCTTATTTAGGGCAAAATTGCAGAAATTTCCCTAATTGTGGGGCAAAAAACAGAAATTTCCCTAATTGTGGGGCAAAAAACAGATATTCCCCTTATTTTGGGGCAAAGTTGCAGAAATTTCCCTTATTATGGGGAAAAATTGCAGAAATTTCCCTTATTTTAGCGCAAAATTGCTGAAATTTTAATAATTGTAGGGCAAGAATGCAGAAATTCTCTTTATTTTGGGGCAAAACTGAGAAATTCCACTTATTTTGGGGCAAAATTCCAGAAATTTCTTTTATTTTGGGGCAAAATTGCAGAAATTTCACTTATTTTGGGGAAAAATTGCAGAAATTTCACTTATTTTAGGGAAAAAAGGCAGAAATTTTCCTTATTTTGGGACAAAAAGGCAGAAATTCATAATATTTTGTGCCAAAATTCAGAAATTCCCCTTTTTTTGAGATAAAAAGGCTGAAATTCCCTTTATTTGGGGGCAAAAAAGCAGAAATTTCCCTAATTTTGGGGCAAAATTGCAGAAATTTCACTTATTTCAGGGTAATAAGTCAGAAATTTTCCTTATTTTGGGGCAAAAAAGACAGAAATTCCCTTTGTTTGGAAAGAGAAAGGCAGAAATTCCACTTATTTAGAGGCAAAAAAGCAGAAATTCCCCTTATTTTGGATCAAAATTTCAGAAATTCACCTAATTGTGGGGCAAAAAGGCAGAAATTCCCTATCTGTTGGAGCAAAATAACAGAAATTCTCCTTTTTTGGGGGCAAAACTCAGAAATTCCATTTATTTTGGGGCAAAATTCCAAAAATTTCACTTATTTTGGGGCAAAATTGCAGAAATTTCAATTATTTTGGGGCAAAATTTCCCAAATTTCACTTATTTCAGAAAAAAAGCAGAAATTTTCTTATTTGGAGGCAAAAAGGCAGAAATTTGTATTATTTTGGTACAAAATTGCAGAAATTTTTCCTATTTTGGGGAAAAAAGGCAGAAATTTCCCATATTTTGGGGCACAAATGCAGAAATTCCCCTTATTTTGAGGTAAAAGGCTGTAATTCCCCTTATTTAGGGGCAAAAAAAAGAAATTTCACTTATTTTGTTGCAAAATTGCAGAAATTTCACTTATTTCAGGGAAAATAGGCAGAAATTTTTCTTATTTTGGGGCAAAAAGGCAGAAATTCCTAATATTTTGTGGCAAAAATGCAGAAATTCCCCTTATTTTGAGGTAAAAAGGCTGAAATTCCCCTTATTTAGGGGCAAAAAGGCAGAAATTTCTTTTATTTTGGGGCAAAATTGCTGAAAATTCACTTATTTCACGGTAATAAGTCAGAAATTTTCCTTATTTTGGGTCAAAAAAGACAGAAATTCCCTTTGTTTTTGGGGGAAAAAGACAGAAATTCCACTTATTTAGAGGCAAAAAAGCAGAAATTCACCTTATTTTGGAGCAAAAATTAAGAAATTTCTCTTTTTTATGGCAAAAAGGTATGCATTCTTCTTATTTTCGGGCAGAAAGGCAGAAATTCCCCGTATTTTGGAGCAAAATTGCAGAAATTCCTTTCATTGTGAAGTAAAAAGGCAGAAATTCCCTATATGTTGGGGCATAAAGACAGAAATTCTCTTTATTTTGGGGCAAAACTCAGAAATTCCACTTATTTTTGGGCAAAATTCCAGAAATTTCCCTTATTTTGGGGCAAAATTGCAGAAATTTCACTTATTTTGGGGCAAAATTGCAGAAATTTCACTTATTTCAGGGAAAATAGGGAGAAATTTTTCTTATTTTGGGGAAAAAAGGCAGAAATTCCTAATATTTTGTGGCAAAAATGCAGAAATTTCACTAATTTTGAGGTAAAAAGGCTAAAATTCCCCTTATTTGGGGGCAAAAAGGCAGAAATTTCCCTTATTTTGGAGCAAAATTGGAGAAATTTCAATTATTTCAGGGTACTAAGTCAGAAATTTTCTTTATTTTGGGGCAAAAAACAGAAATTCCCTTTGTTTTGGGGGAAAAAGACAGAAATTCCACTTATTTAGAGGCAAAAAAGCAGAAATTCCCCTTATTTTGGAGCAAAAATGAAGAAATTTCCCTTCTTTATGGCAAAAAGGTAGGCAGTCTTCTTATTTTCGGACAAAAAGGCAGAAATTCCTAATATTTTGTGGCAAAAATGCAGAAATTCCTAATATTTTGTTGCAAAAATGCAGAAATTTCTTTTATTTTGAAGTAAAAAGGCTGAAATTCCCCTTATTTGGGGGCAAAAATGCAGAAATTTCCCTTATTTTGGGGCAATTTGCAGAAATTTCACTTAATTCAGGGTAAAAAGTCAGAAATTTTTCTTATTTTGGGGCAAAAATACAGAAATTCCCTTTGTTTTGGGGGAAAAAGACAGAAATTCCACTTATTTAGAGGCAAAAAGGCAAAAGTTCCCCTTATTTTGGAGCAAAAATGAAGAAATTTCCCTTTTTTTATGGCAAAAAGGTAGGCATTCTTCTTATTTTCGGACAAAAAGGCAGAAATTCCCCATATTTTGGGCAAAAGGCAGAAATTTCCCTTATTTAGGGCAAAATTGCAGAAATTTCCCTAATTGTGGATCAAAAAACAGAAATTTCCCTAATTGTGGGGCAAAAAACAGAAATTCCTCTTATTTTGGGGCAAAGTTGCAGAAATTTACCTTATAATGGGGAAAAATTGCAGAAATTTCCCTTATTTTAGGGCAAAATTGCAGAAATTTTACTAATTGTGGGGCAAAAAGTCAGAAATTCTCTTTATTTTGGGGCCAAACTCAGAAATTCCACTTATTTTGGGGCAAAATTCCAGAAATTTCTTTTATTTTGGGGCAAAATTGCAGAAATTTCACTTATTTTCGGGCAAAATTGCAGAAATTTCACTTATTTCAGGGAAAAAAGGCAGAAATTTTCCTTATTTTGAAAAAAAAGGCAGAAATTCATATTTTGTGCCAAAATTCAGAAATTCACCTTTTTTTGAGGTAAAAAGCCTAAATTCCCTTTATTTGGGGGCAAAAAGGCAGAAATTTCCCTTATTTTGAGGCAAAATTGCAGAAATTTCACTAATTTCAAGGAAAGAAGTCAGAAATTTTCCTTATTTTGGGGCAAGTAAGACAGAAATTCTCTTTAATTGGGGGAAAAAGACAGAAATTCCACTTATTTAGTGGTAAAAAGGCTAAAATTCCCCTTATTTTGGAGCAAAAATGAAGAAATTTCCCTTTTTTATGGCAAGAAGGTATGCATTCTTCATATTTTCGGGCAAAAAGGCATAAATTCCCCGTATTTTGGAGCAAAATTGCAGAAATTCCCCTAATTGTGAAACAAAAAGGCAGAAATTCCCTAAATGTTGGGGCATAAAGACAGAAATTCTCTATATTTTGGGGCAAAACTCAGAAATTCCACTTATTTTTGGGCAAAATTCCAGAAATTTCCCTTATTTTGGGGCAAAATTGCAGAAATTTCACTTATTTTGGGGCAAAATTGCAGAAATTTCACTTATTTTAGGGCAAAATTGCAGAAATTTTACTAATTGTGGGGCAAAAAGTCAGAAATTCTCTTTATTTTGGGGCCAAACTCAGAAATTCCACTTATTTTGGGGCAAAATTCCAGAAATTTCTTTTATTTTGGGGCAAAATTGCAGAAATTTCACTTATTTTCGGGCAAAATTGCAGAAATTTCACTTATTTCAGGGAAAAAAGGCAGAAATTTTCCTTATTTTGAAAAAAAAGGCAGAAATTCATATTTTGTGCCAAAATTCAGAAATTCACCTTTTTTTGAGGTAAAAAGCCTAAATTCCCTTTATTTGGGGGCAAAAAGGCAGAAATTTCCCTTATTTTGAGGCAAAATTGCAGAAATTTCACTAATTTCAAGGAAAGAAGTCAGAAATTTTCCTTATTTTGGGGCAAGTAAGACAGAAATTCTCTTTAATTGGGGGAAAAAGACAGAAATTCCACTTATTTAGTGGTAAAAAGGCTAAAATTCCCCTTATTTTGGAGCAAAAATGAAGAAATTTCCCTTTTTTATGGCAAGAAGGTATGCATTCTTCATATTTTCGGGCAAAAAGGCATAAATTCCCCGTATTTTGGAGCAAAATTGCAGAAATTCCCCTAATTGTGAAACAAAAAGGCAGAAATTCCCTAAATGTTGGGGCATAAAGACAGAAATTCTCTATATTTTGGGGCAAAACTCAGAAATTCCACTTATTTTTGGGCAAAATTCCAGAAATTTCCCTTATTTTGGGGCAAAATTGCAGAAATTTCACTTATTTTGGGGCAAAATTGCAGAAATTTCACTTATTTCAGGGGAAATAGGGAGAAATTTTCCTTATTTTGGGGCAAAAAGGCAGAAATTCCTAATATTTTGTGGCAAAAATGCAGAAATTTCCCTTATTTTGAGGTAAAAAGGCTGAAATTCCCCTTATTTGGGGGCAAAAAGGCAGAAATTTTCCTTATTTTGGAGCAAAATTGCAGAAATTTCACTTATTTCAGGGAAAATAGGCAGAAATTTTTCTTATTTTGGGGCAAAAAGGCAGAAATTCCTAATATTTTGTGGCAAAAATGCAGAAATTTCCCTTATTTTGAGGTAAAAAGGCTGAAATTCCCCTTATTTGGGGGCAAAAAGGCAGAAATTTTCCTTATTTTGGAGCAAAATTGCAGAAATTTCACTTATTTCAGGGTAATAAGTCAGAAATTTTCCTTATTTTGGGGCAAAAAACAGGAATTCCCTTTGTTTTGGGAGAAAAAGACAGAAATTACACTTATTTAGAGGCAAAAAAGCAGTAATTCCCTTTATTTTGGAGCAAAAATGAGGAAATTTCCCTTCTTTATGGCAAAAAGGTAGGCATTCTTCTTATTTTCGGACAAAAAGGCAGAAATTCCTAATATTTTGTGGCAAAAATGAAGAAATTCCTAATATTTTGTGGCAAAAATGCAGAAATTTCTTTTATTTTGAGGTAAAAAGGCTGAAATTCCCCTTATTTGGGGGCAAAAATGCAGAAATTTCCCTTATTTTGGGGCAATTTGCAGAAATTTCCCTAATTGTGGGGCAAAAAACAGATATTCCCATTATTTTGGGGCAAAGTTGCAGAAATTTCCCTTATTATGGGGAAAAATTGCAGAAATTTCCCTTATTTTAGCGCAAAATTGCAGAAATTTTAATAATTGTAGGGCAAAAAGGCAGAAATTCTCTTTATTTTGGGGCAAAGCTGAGAAATTCCACTTATTTTGGGGCAAAATTCCAGAAATTTCTTTTATTTTGGGGCAAAATTGCAGAAATTTCACTTATTTTGGGGAAAAATTGCAGAAATTTCCCTTATTTCAGGGAAAAAAGGCAGAAATTTTCCTTATTTTGGGACAAAAAGGCAGAAATTCATAATATTTTGTGCCAAAATTCAGAAATTCCCCTTTTTTTGAGTTAAAAAGGCTGAAATTCCCTTTATTTGGGCGCAAAAAAGCAGAAATTTCCCTAATTTTGGGGCAAAATTGCAGAAATTTCACTTATTTCATGGTAATAAGTCAGAAATTTTTCTTATTTTGGGGCAAAAATGACAGAAATTCCCTTTGTTTGGGGAGAGAAAGGCAGAAATTCCACTTATTTAGAGGCAAAAAAGCAGAAATTCCCCTTATTTTGGATCAAAATTTCAGAAATTCACCTAATTGTGGGGCAAAAAGGCAGAAATTCCCTATATGTTGGGACAAAATAACAGAAATTCTCCTTATTTTGGGGGCAAAACTCAGAAATTCCACATATTTTGGGTCAAAATTCCAGAAATTTCACTTATTTTGGGGCAAAATTGCAGAAATTTCAATTATTTTGGAACAAAATTGCAGAAATTTCACTTATTTCAGAACAAAAGCACAAATTTTCTTATTTGCGTGCAAAAAGGCAGAAATTTGTATTATTTTGGTACAAAATTGCACAAATTTTTCTTATTTTGAGGAAAAAAGGCAGAAATTTCCCATATTTTCAGGCAAAAATGCAGAAATTCCCCTTATTTTGAGGTAAAAATGCTGAAATTCCCCTTATTTGGGGGCAAAAAGCAAGAAATTTCACTTATTTTGGGGCAAAATTGCAGAAATTTCACTCATTTCAGGGAAAAAAGGCAGAAATTTGACTTATTTTAGGGCAAAAAGGCAGAAATTCCTAATATTTTGTGGCAAAAATGCAGAAATTCCCCTTATTTTGAGGTAAAAAGGCTGAAATTCCCCTTATTTGGGGGCAAAAAGGCAGAAATTTTCCTTATTTTGGAACAAAATTGCAGAAATTTCACTTATTTCAGGGTAATAAGTCAGAAATTTTCCTTATTTTGGGGCAAAAAACAGGAATTCCCTTTTTTTGGGGGGGAAAAGACAGAAATTACACTTATTTAGAGGCAAAAAAGCAGAAATTCCACTTATTTTGGAGCAAAAATGAAGAAATTTCCCTTCTTTATGGCAAAAAGGTAGGCATTCTTATTTTCGGACAAAAAGGCAGAAATTCCTAATATTTTGTGGCAAAAATGCAGAAATTCCTAATATTTTGTGGCAAAAATGCAGAAATTTCTTTTATTTTGAGGTAAAAATGCTGAAATTCCCCTTATTTGGGGGCAAAAATGCAGAAATTTCCCTTATTTTGGGGCAATTTGCAGAAATTTCACTTATTTCAGGGTAATAAGTCAGAAATTTTTCCTATTTTGGGGCAAAAAAACAGAAATTCCCTTTGTTTTGGGGGAAAAAGACAGAAATTCCACTTATTTAGAGGCAAAAAAGCAGAAATTCCCCTTATTCTGGAGCAAAAATTAAGAAATTTCCCTTTTTTATGGCAAAAAGGTAGGCATTCTTCTTATTTTCGGACAAAAAGGCAGAAATTCCACATATTTTGGGGCAAAAGGCAGAAATTCCCCTTATTTAGGGCAAAATTGCAGAAATTTCCCTAATTGTGGGGCAAAAAACAGAAATTTCCCTAATTGTGGGGCAAAAAACAGATATTCCCCTTATTTTGGGGCAAAGTTGCAGAAATTTCCCTTATTATGGGGAAAAATTTCAGAAATTTCCCTTATTTTAGCGCAAAATTGCAGAAATTTCACTTATTTCAGGGAAAAAAGGCAGAAATTTTCCTTATTTTGAAAAAAAAGGCAGAAATTCATATTTTGTGCCAAAATTCAGAAATTCACCTTTTTTTGAGGTAAAAAGCCTAAATTCCCTTTATTTGGGGGCAAAAAGGCAGAAATTTCCCTTATTTTGAGGCAAAATTGCAGAAATTTCACTAATTTCAAGGAAAGAAGTCAGAAATTTTCCTTATTTTGGGGCAAGTAAGACAGAAATTCTCTTTAATTGGGGGAAAAAGACAGAAATTCCACTTATTTAGTGGTAAAAAGGCTAAAATTCCCCTTATTTTGGAGCAAAAATGAAGAAATTTCCCTTTTTTATGGCAAGAAGGTATGCATTCTTCATATTTTCGGGCAAAAAGGCATAAATTCCCCGTATTTTGGAGCAAAATTGCAGAAATTCCCCTAATTGTGAAACAAAAAGGCAGAAATTCCCTAAATGTTGGGGCATAAAGACAGAAATTCTCTATATTTTGGGGCAAAACTCAGAAATTCCACTTATTTTTGGGCAAAATTCCAGAAATTTCCCTTATTTTGGGGCAAAATTGCAGAAATTTCACTTATTTTGGGGCAAAATTGCAGAAATTTCACTTATTTTAGGGCAAAATTGCAGAAATTTTACTAATTGTGGGGCAAAAAGTCAGAAATTCTCTTTATTTTGGGGCCAAACTCAGAAATTCCACTTATTTTGGGGCAAAATTCCAGAAATTTCTTTTATTTTGGGGCAAAATTGCAGAAATTTCACTTATTTTCGGGCAAAATTGCAGAAATTTCACTTATTTCAGGGAAAAAAGGCAGAAATTTTCCTTATTTTGAAAAAAAAGGCAGAAATTCATATTTTGTGCCAAAATTCAGAAATTCACCTTTTTTTGAGGTAAAAAGCCTAAATTCCCTTTATTTGGGGGCAAAAAGGCAGAAATTTCCCTTATTTTGAGGCAAAATTGCAGAAATTTCACTAATTTCAAGGAAAGAAGTCAGAAATTTTCCTTATTTTGGGGCAAGTAAGACAGAAATTCTCTTTAATTGGGGGAAAAAGACAGAAATTCCACTTATTTAGTGGTAAAAAGGCTAAAATTCCCCTTATTTTGGAGCAAAAATGAAGAAATTTCCCTTTTTTATGGCAAGAAGGTATGCATTCTTCATATTTTCGGGCAAAAAGGCATAAATTCCCCGTATTTTGGAGCAAAATTGCAGAAATTCCCCTAATTGTGAAACAAAAAGGCAGAAATTCCCTAAATGTTGGGGCATAAAGACAGAAATTCTCTATATTTTGGGGCAAAACTCAGAAATTCCACTTATTTTTGGGCAAAATTCCAGAAATTTCCCTTATTTTGGGGCAAAATTGCAGAAATTTCACTTATTTTGGGGCAAAATTGCAGAAATTTCACTTATTTCAGGGAAAATAGGGAGAAATTTTCCTTATTTTGGGGCAAAAAGGCAGAAATTCCTAATATTTTGTGGCAAAAATGCAGAAATTTCCCTTATTTTGAGGTAAAAAGGCTGAAATTCCCCTTATTTGGGGGCAAAAAGGCAGAAATTTTCCTTATTTTGGAGCAAAATTGCAGAAATTTCACTTATTTCAGGGTAATAAGTCAGAAATTTTCCTTATTTTGGGGCAAAAAACAGGAATTCCCTTTGTTTTGGGAGAAAAAGACAGAAATTACACTTATTTAGAGGCAAAAAAGCAGTAATTCCCTTTATTTTGGAGCAAAAATGAGGAAATTTCCCTTCTTTATGGCAAAAAGGTAGGCATTCTTCTTATTTTCGGACAAAAAGGCAGAAATTCCTAATATTTTGTGGCAAAAATGAAGAAATTCCTAATATTTTGTGGCAAAAATGCAGAAATTTCTTTTATTTTGAGGTAAAAAGGCTGAAATTCCCCTTATTTGGGGGCAAAAATGCAGAAATTTCCCTTATTTTGGGGCAATTTGCAGAAATTTCCCTAATTGTGGGGCAAAAAACAGATATTCCCATTATTTTGGGGCAAAGTTGCAGAAATTTCCCTTATTATGGGGAAAAATTGCAGAAATTTCCCTTATTTTAGCGCAAAATTGCAGAAATTTTAATAATTGTAGGGCAAAAAGGCAGAAATTCTCTTTATTTTGGGGCAAAGCTGAGAAATTCCACTTATTTTGGGGCAAAATTCCAGAAATTTCTTTTATTTTGGGGCAAAATTGCAGAAATTTCACTTATTTTGGGGAAAAATTGCAGAAATTTCCCTTATTTCAGGGAAAAAAGGCAGAAATTTTCCTTATTTTGGGACAAAAAGGCAGAAATTCATAATATTTTGTGCCAAAATTCAGAAATTCCCCTTTTTTTGAGTTAAAAAGGCTGAAATTCCCTTTATTTGGGCGCAAAAAAGCAGAAATTTCCCTAATTTTGGGGCAAAATTGCAGAAATTTCACTTATTTCATGGTAATAAGTCAGAAATTTTTCTTATTTTGGGGCAAAAATGACAGAAATTCCCTTTGTTTGGGGAGAGAAAGGCAGAAATTCCACTTATTTAGAGGCAAAAAAGCAGAAATTCCCCTTATTTTGGATCAAAATTTCAGAAATTCACCTAATTGTGGGGCAAAAAGGCAGAAATTCCCTATATGTTGGGACAAAATAACAGAAATTCTCCTTATTTTGGGGGCAAAACTCAGAAATTCCACATATTTTGGGTCAAAATTCCAGAAATTTCACTTATTTTGGGGCAAAATTGCAGAAATTTCAATTATTTTGGAACAAAATTGCAGAAATTTCACTTATTTCAGAACAAAAGCACAAATTTTCTTATTTGCGTGCAAAAAGGCAGAAATTTGTATTATTTTGGTACAAAATTGCACAAATTTTTCTTATTTTGAGGAAAAAAGGCAGAAATTTCCCATATTTTCAGGCAAAAATGCAGAAATTCCCCTTATTTTGAGGTAAAAATGCTGAAATTCCCCTTATTTGGGGGCAAAAAGCAAGAAATTTCACTTATTTTGGGGCAAAATTGCAGAAATTTCACTCATTTCAGGGAAAAAAGGCAGAAATTTGACTTATTTTAGGGCAAAAAGGCAGAAATTCCTAATATTTTGTGGCAAAAATGCAGAAATTCCCCTTATTTTGAGGTAAAAAGGCTGAAATTCCCCTTATTTGGGGGCAAAAAGGCAGAAATTTTCCTTATTTTGGAACAAAATTGCAGAAATTTCACTTATTTCAGGGTAATAAGTCAGAAATTTTCCTTATTTTGGGGCAAAAAACAGGAATTCCCTTTTTTTGGGGGGGAAAAGACAGAAATTACACTTATTTAGAGGCAAAAAAGCAGAAATTCCACTTATTTTGGAGCAAAAATGAAGAAATTTCCCTTCTTTATGGCAAAAAGGTAGGCATTCTTATTTTCGGACAAAAAGGCAGAAATTCCTAATATTTTGTGGCAAAAATGCAGAAATTCCTAATATTTTGTGGCAAAAATGCAGAAATTTCTTTTATTTTGAGGTAAAAATGCTGAAATTCCCCTTATTTGGGGGCAAAAATGCAGAAATTTCCCTTATTTTGGGGCAATTTGCAGAAATTTCACTTATTTCAGGGTAATAAGTCAGAAATTTTTCCTATTTTGGGGCAAAAAAACAGAAATTCCCTTTGTTTTGGGGGAAAAAGACAGAAATTCCACTTATTTAGAGGCAAAAAAGCAGAAATTCCCCTTATTCTGGAGCAAAAATTAAGAAATTTCCCTTTTTTATGGCAAAAAGGTAGGCATTCTTCTTATTTTCGGACAAAAAGGCAGAAATTCCACATATTTTGGGGCAAAAGGCAGAAATTCCCCTTATTTAGGGCAAAATTGCAGAAATTTCCCTAATTGTGGGGCAAAAAACAGAAATTTCCCTAATTGTGGGGCAAAAAACAGATATTCCCCTTATTTTGGGGCAAAGTTGCAGAAATTTCCCTTATTATGGGGAAAAATTTCAGAAATTTCCCTTATTTTAGCGCAAAATTGCAGAAATTTTAATAATTGCAGGGCAAGAAGGCAGAAATTCTCTTTATTTTGGGGCAAAACTGAGAAATTCCGCTATTTTGGGGCAAAATTCCAGAAATTTCTTTTATTTTGGGGCAAAATTGCAGAAATTTCACTTATTTTGGGGAAAAATTGCAGAAATTTCACTTAGTTCAGGAAAAAAATGCAGAAATTTTCCTTATTTTGGGACAAAAAGGCAGAAATTCATAATATTTTGTGCCATAATTCAGAAATTCCCCTTTTTTTGAGTTAAAAAGGCTGAAATTCCCTTTATTTGGGGGCAAAAAATCAGAAATTTCCCTAATTTTGGGGCAAAATTGCAGAAATTTCACTTATTTCAGGGTAATAAGTCAGAAATTTTCCTTATTTTGGGGCAAAAAAGACAGAAATTCCCTTTGTTTGGGGAGAGAAAGGCAGAAATTCCACTTATTTAGAGGCAAAATGCAGAAATTCCCCTTATTTTGGAGCAAAAATGAAGAACTTTCTCTTTTTTATGGCAAAAAGGTATGCATTCTTCTTATTTTTCAGCAAAAAGGCAGAAATTCCCCATATTTTGGAGCAAAATTGCAGAAATTCCCCTAATTGTGGGGCAAAAAGGCAGAAATTCCCTATATGTTGGGGCAAAAAGACAGAAATTCTCCTTATTTTGGGGCAAAACTCAGAAATTCCACTTATTTTTGGCCAAAATTCCAGAAATTTCCCTTATTTTGGGGCAAAATTGCAGAATTTTCACTTATTTTGGGGCAAAATTGCAGAAATTTTACTTATTTCAGGGAAAAAAGGAGAAATTTTCTTATTTTGGGGCAAAAATGCAGAAATTTGTTTTATTTTGGTACAAAATTTCAGAGATTTTTCTTTTTTGGGCAAAAAGGCAGAAATTTCCCATATTTTGGGGCAAAAATGCAGAAATTCCCCATATTTTGAGGTAAAAAGGCTGAAATTCCCCTTATTTTGGGGCAAAAATTCTGAAATTCCCCTTATTTTGGGGCAAAAAGCAGACATTTCCCTTATTTTGGGGAAAAATTTTAGAAATTTAACTTATTTAAGGGCAAAAAGTCAGAAATTAGTCTTATTTTGGGGCAAAAAGACAGAAATTCCGTTTATTTTTGGGGAAAAGTCAGAAATTGCACTTATTTTGAGTCAATAAGGCGGAAAATCCCCTTATTTTGGTGTAAAAATGAAGAAATTTCCCTTTTTTATGGCAAAAAGGTATACATTCCCTTTATTTTCGGGCAAAAAGGCAGAAATTCCCCGTATTTTGGAGCAAAATTGCAGAAATTCCCCTAATTTTGGGGCAAAAACTCAGAACTTCCCTTTATTTTGGGGTAAAATTGCAGAAATTTCACTTATTTCGTGGCAAAATGGCAGAAATTCCCTTTATTTTCAGCGATAAAGGCAGAAAATCCCCGTAATTTTGGAGCAAAATTTCAGAAATTCACCTAATTTTGGGGTAAAACATGCAGTAATTTTCTTTATTTTGGGGCAAAAAGGTAGAAATTCCTCTTATTTTGGGGCAAAAAGCAGAAATTCATCTTATTTTAGGGCAAAATTGCAGAAAATTCCTTTATTATGGGGGAAAATTGCAGAAATTTCTTTTATTTTAAGGCAAAATTGCAGAAATTTCACTTATTTCAGAGAAAAAATGCAAAAATTTTTCTTATTTTAGGGGGCAAAATGCAGAAATTCCCATTATTTTGGGGCAAAACGGCAGAAATTCACCTTATTTTGGGGTAAAATTGCAGACATTTCACATATTTCAGGGCAAAAAGGCATAAATTTCCCTTATTTGGGGGCAAAAAGGTAGAAATTCCCCTTATTTTGGGATAAAATTGCAGAAATTTCCCTTTTTTGGGGGCAAAAAGGCAGAAGTTCCCCTTATTTTGGGATAAAATTGCAGAAATTTCCCTTTTTTGGGGGCAAAAAGGCAGAAAATCCCCTTAATTTCGCGCAAAAAGGCAGAAATTCCCCGTATTTTGGAACAAATTTGCAGAAATTCCCTTTATTTGGCGCAAATCGGCAGAAGTTCCCCTTAATTTTGGAAAAAGAGACAGAAATTCCCTGTATTTTGAAGCAAAATTGCAGAAACTCCCCTAATTTTGGGGCAAAAAGGCAGAAATTCCCTTTATTTTGGGGCAAAAATAGAGAAATTCTCCTTATTTTGGGGAAAAAATCAGAAATTTCCCTTATTTTGGGGCAAAATTTTAGAAATTTTTTATTTTGGTACAGAATTGCAGAAATTTTTCTTATTTTGTTGCAAAAAGGCAGAAATTTTCCATATTTTGGTGCAAAAAGGCTGAAATTCCCCTTATTTTGAGGAAAAATGCTGAAATTCCCCATATTTTGGGGCAAAAAGGCAGAAATTCCCCTCATTTTGGGGTAAAAAGGCACAAATTTCCCTTATTTTCGGGCAAAATTGCAGAAATTTCATTTATTTCAGGGCAAAAAGTCAGAAATTACTTTTATTTTGGGGCAAAAAGCAGAAATTTCTTTTATTTTGGTACAAAATTGAAGAAATTTTACTTATTTTGGAACAAAAATCAGATATTCCCCATATTTTGGGCGAAAGGCAGAAATTCCCCTTATTTTGGGATAAAATTGCAGAAATTTCCCTTTTTTGGGGGCAAAAAGGCAGAAAATCCCCTTAATTTTGGGCAAAAAGGCAGAAATTCCCAGTATTTTGGAACAAAATTTCAGAAATTCCCTTTATTTGGCGCAAATCGGCAGAAGTTCCCCTTAATTTTGGAAAAAGAGACAGAAATTCCCTGTATTTTGAAGCAAAATTGCAGAAACTCCCCTAATTTTGGGGCAAAAAGGCAGAAATTCCCTTTATTTTGGGGCAAAAATAGAGAAATTCTCCTTATTTTGGGGAAAAAATCAGAAATTTCCCTTATTTTGGGGCAAAATTTTAGAAATTTTTTATTTTGGTACAGAATTGCAGAAATTTTTCTTATTTTGTTGCAAAAAGGCAGAAATTTTCCATATTTTGGTGCAAAAAGGCTGAAATTCCCCTTATTTTGAGGAAAAATGCTGAAATTCCTCATAATTTGGGGCAAAAAGGCAGAAATTCCCCTCATTTTGGGGTAAAAAGGCACAAATTTCCCTTATTTTCGGGCAAAATTGCAGAAATTTCATTTATTTCAGGGCAAAAAGTCAGAAATTACTTTTATTTTGGGGCAAAAAGCAGAAATTTCATTAATTTTGGTACAAAATTGAAGAAATTTTCCTTATTTTGGAACAAAAATCAGAAATTCCCCATATTTTGGGCAAAATCAAAAATTCCCCTTATTTTGAGGTAAAAAGGCTGAAATTCCCGTTATTATGGGGCAAAAAGGCAGAAATTCCCTTTACTTTGTGGAAAAAAGGCAGAAATTCCCGTTAATTGGGGCAGAAAAGCAAAAATTTTCCTTATCTGGGGGCAATAAGGCAGAAATTCCCCGTATTTTGTGGCAAAAAGGCACAAATTCCCCTTATTTGGAGGTAAAATGCTGAAATTCCCCTTATTTTGGCAAAAAGCAGAAATTCTCCTTATTTTGGGGCAAAATTGAAGAAATTTACTTATTTCAGGGCAAAAAGTCAGAAAATTGCCTTATTTTGGGGCAAAAAGCCGAAATTCTCCTAATTTTTAGGCCAAAAACAGAAATTCCTCTTATTTTGGGGTAAAATTGTGGAAATTTCAAATATTTCAGGGCAAAAAGGCAGAAATTCCACTTTATTTTGGGCAATAAGGCAGAAATTCCCCATATTTTGGAGCAAAATTTCAGAAATTCCCCTTATATTTGTGCAAAAATGCAGAAATTCCCTTTATTTTGGTTCAATAAGGCAGAAATTCCCCGTATTTTGAAGCAAAATTGCACATTTTTCCCTAATTTTGATAGAAAATGCAGAAATTCACATTATTTTGGGGCAAAAAGACAGAAATTCTCCTTATTTCAGGGCAAAAATCAGAAATTCCCTTTATTTTGGGGAAAAATTCCAGAAATCTCACTTATTTTGGGGCAAAATTGCAGAAATTTCACTTATTTCAGGGAAAAAAACGCAGAAATTTCTCTTATTTTGGGGAAAAAAGCAGAAATTACTTTTATTTTGGTACAAAATTGCAGAAATATTTTTTATTGTGGGGCAAAAATACAGAAATTCTTCATATTTTAGGGCAAAAAGGCAGAGATTCCCCTTATTATGAGGTAAAAAGGCTGAAATTCCCCTTATTTTGGGGCAAAAAGACAAAAATTCCCCTTATTTTGTGGCAAAAATGCAGAAAATTCCCTTATTTTGGGGCAAAATTGCAGAAATTTCATTTATTTCAGGGCAAAATTCAAAAATTCCTTTTAATTTGGGGCAAAAAGACAGAAATTCCATTTATTTTTGGGTAAAAGGGCAGAAATTTCACTTATTTTTAGGTAAAAAGGGAGAAATTCCTCTCATTTTGGGGCAAAAATGAAGAAATTTCACTTTTTTGTGGCAAAATGTATACATTCCCCTTTTTTTCGGGGATAAAAGCAGAAATTCCCCGTATTTTGGAGCAAAATTGCAGAAATTCCCCTAATTGTGGGGCAAAAAGTGAGAAATTCCATTTTTTTGGGGCAAAAAGACAGAAATTCTCCTTCTTTTGGGGCAAAACTCAGAAATTCCACTTATTTTGTGTTAAAATTGCAGAAATTTCCCTTATTATGGGGCAAAATTGCAGAAATTTCACTTATTTTGGGGCAAAATTGCAGAAATTTTACTTATTTCAGGGAAAAAAGGCAGAAATTTACCATATTTTTGAGCAAAATGGCAGAAATTCTTAATATTTTGTAGAAAAATGCAAAAATTTTCCTTATTTTGAGGTAAAAAGGGTGAAATTCCCCTTATTTTGGGGCAAAAATGCAGAAATTTCCCTTATTTTGTGGCAAAAAGACAGAAATTCCCCTTATTTTGTGGCAAAAAGGCAGATATTTCTTTTATTTTGGGGCAAAATTGCAGAAATTTCACTTATTTCAGGGAATAATTCAAAAATTCCTTTTATTTTAGGGCAAAAAGACAGAAATTCCTTTTATTTTTGGGTAAAAAGGCAGAAATTTCACTTATTTTGTGGTAAAAAGGCAGAAATTCCTTTTCTTTTGGGGCAAAAATGAAGAAATTTTCCTTTTTTGTTGCAAAAGGTATACATTCCCCTTATTTTCGGGCTGAAAAGTAGAAATTCCTTGTATTTTGAAGCAAAATTGCAGAAATTCCCCTAGTTGTGGGGCAAAAAGTGAGAAATTCCCTTTTTTGGGGGCAAAAAGACAGAAATTCTCCTTCTTTTGGGGCAAAACTCAGAAATTCCACTTATTTTGGGTCAAAATTGCAGAAATTTCCCTTATTATGGGGCAAAATTGCAGAAATTTCACTTATTTTGGGGCAAAATTGCAGAAATTTTACTTATTTTAAGGCAAAAAGGCAGAAATTTCTTTATTTTGGTACAAAATTGAAGAAATTTTTCTTAATTTTGGGCAAAAAGGCGGAAATTTTTCATATTTTGGGGCAAAAATGCAGAAATTCCCCTTATTTTGAGGTAAAAAGGCTGAAATCCCTTTATTTGGGAGCAAAAAGGCAGAAATTTCCCTTATTTTGGACAGAATTGCAGAAATTTCACTTATTTCAGGGTAATAAGTCAGAAATTTTCCTTATTTTGGGGCAAAAAAGACAGAAATTCTCTTTGTTTTGGGGGAAAACAGAAATTCCACTTATTTAGAGGCAAAAAAGCAGAAATTCCCCTTATTTTGGAGCAAAAATGAAGAAATTTCCCTTTTTTATGGCAAAAAGGTATGTATTCTTCTTATTTTCGGGCAAAAAGGCAGAAATTCCATGTATTTTGGAGCAAAATTGCAGAAATTCCCCTAATTGTGGGGCAAAAATGCAGAAATTCCCTATATGTTGGGGTAAAAACACAGAAATTCTCCTTATTTTGTGGCAAACCTCAGAAATTCCACTTATTTTGGGGCAAAATTCCAGAAATTTCCCTAATTTTGAACCAAAATTGCAGAAATTTCACTTATTTTGGGGCAAAATTGCAGAAATTTCACTTATTTCAGAGAAAAAAGCAGAAATTTTCTTATTTTGGGGCAAAAAAGCAGAAATTCCTAATATTTTGTACCAAAAAAGCAGAAATTCCCCATATTTTGAGGAAAAATGTTAAAATTCCCATTATTTGGGGGCAAAATAGCAGAAATTTCCCTTATTTTGGGGCAAAATTGCAGAAATTTCTCTTATTTTGGGGCAAAATTGCAGAAATTTCACTTATTTCAGAAAGAATAGCAGAAATTTTCTTATTTTGAGGCAAAAAGGCAGGAATTTCTTTTATTTTGGTACAAAATTGCAGAAATTTTTCTTATTTTTGGGCAAAAAGGTGAAAATTTCCCATATTTTGGGGCAAAAATGCAGAAATTCCCTGTATTTTGAGGTAAAAAGGCTGAAATTCCCCTTATTTGGGAGCAAAAAGGCAGAAATTTCTCTTATTTTGGGGCAAAATTGCAGAAATTTCACTTATTTAAGGGTAATAAGTCAGAAATTTTTCTTATTTTGGGTCAAACAGACAGAAATTCTCTCTGTTTTGGGGGAAAAAACAGAAATTACACTTATTTAGAGCCAAAAATCAGAAATTCCCCTTATTTTGGAGCAAAAATGAAGAAATTTCTATTTTTATGGCAAAAAGGTATGCATTCTTCTTATTTTCGGGCAAAAAGGCAGAAATTCCCCGTATTTTGGAGCAAAATTGCAGAAATTCCTCTAATTGTGGGGCAAAAAGGCAGAAATTCCCTATATGTTGGGGCAAAAAGACAGAAATTCTCCTTATTTTGGGGTAAAACTCAGAAATTCCACATATTTTGGGGCAAAATTCCAGAAATTTCTCTTATTTGGGGGCAAAATTGCAGAAATTTCACTTATTTTCATTCAAAATTGCAGAAATTTCACTTATTTCAGAGAAAAAAGCAGAAATTTTCTTATTTTGGGGCAAAAAGGCAGAAATTTCTTTTATTTTGCTACAAAATTGCAAAAATTTTTCTTATTTTGGGGAAAAAAAAGGAAATTTCCCATATTTTGAGGCAAAAATGCAGAAATTCCCATTATTTTGAGGTAAAAAGGCTGAAATTCCCCTTATTTGGGGTCAAAAATGCAGAAATTTCCCTTATTTTGGGGCAAAATTGCAGAAATTTCACTTATTTCAGGATAATAAGTCAGAAATTTTCCTTATTTTTGGGCAAAAAAGACAGAAATTCCCTTTGTTTTGGGGGAAAAAGACAGAAATTCCACTTATTTAGAGGCAAAAAAGAAGAAATTCCTATTATTTTGGAGCAAAAATGAAGAAATTTCCCTTTTTTATGGCAAAAAGGTATGCATTCTTCTTATTTTCGTGCAAAAAGGCAGAAATTCCCTGTATTTTGGAGCAAAATTGCAGAAATTCCCCTAATTGTTGGGAAAAAGGCAGAAATTCCCTATATGTTGTGGCAAAAAGACAGAAATTCACCTTATTTTCGGGCAAAACTCAGAAATTCCACTTATTTTGGGGCAAAATTC
Source organism: Micromys minutus (assembly GCF_963924665.1). Taxonomy (NCBI): domain Eukaryota; kingdom Metazoa; phylum Chordata; class Mammalia; order Rodentia; family Muridae; genus Micromys; species Micromys minutus. The sequence continues at coordinate 52,539 of NW_027667451.1, forward strand.
CAGAAATTTCCCTTATTTTGGGGCAAAATTGCAGAAATTTCACTTATTTCAGAAAAAAAGGCAGAAATTTTCGTAATTTTGGAGCACAATGTCAGAAATTCTTAATATTTTTTTGGCAAAAATGCAGAAATTTTTATTATTTTGAGGTAAAAAGGCTGAAATTCCCCTTATATGGGGGAAAAAGGCAGAAATTTCCCTTATTTTGTGGCAAAAAGACAGAAATTCCCCTTATTTTGCTGCAAAAAGGCAGAAATTTCCCTTAATTTGGGGCAAAAAGCAGACATTTCCCTTATATTGGGAAAAATTTTAGAAATTTAACATATTTCAGGGCAAAAAGTCAGAAATTTTCCTTATTTTGAGGCAAAAATCAGATATTCCCCGTATTTTGAAGCAAAATTCCAGAAATTCCCCTAATTGTGGGGCAAAAAGGCAGAAATCCCTATATGTTGGGGCATAAAGACAGAAATTCTCCTTATTTTGGGGCAGAACTCAGAAATTAAACTTATTTTGGGGAAAAATTCCAGAAATTTCCCTTATCTTGACGCAAAACTGCAGAAATTTCACTTATTTTAGGGCAAAATTGCAGAAATTTCACTTATTTCAGGGAAAATAGGCAGAAATTTTCTGATTTTGGGGCAAAAAGGCAGAATTTTCTAATATTTTGTGGCAAAAAGGCAGAAATTCCCCATATTTGGAGGTAAAATGCTGAAATTCCCCTTATTTTGGCAAAAAGGCAGAAATTTCCCTTATTTTGGGGCAAAATTGGAGAAATTTCACTTATTTCTGGGCAAAAAGTCAGAAAGTTGCCTTATTTTGGGGAAAAAAGCATAAATTCTCCTAATTTTGGGCCAAAAACAGAAATTCCATTTATTTTGGGGTAAAATTGTTGAAATTTCAAATATTTCAGGGCAAAAAGGCAGAAATTCCACATTATTTCAGGCAATAAGGCAGAAGTTCCCTGTATTTTGGAGCAAAATTTCAGAAATTCTCCTTATATGGGTGCAAAAATGCATTAATTCCCTTTATTTTGGTTCAATAAGGCAGAAATTCCCCGTATTTTGAAGCAAAATTGCACATATTCCCCTAATTTTAAGGGAAAATGCAGAAATTCACATTATTTTTGGGCAATAAGACAGAAATTGTCCTTATTTTGGGGCAAAACTCAGAAATTCCACTTATTTTGGGGCAAAATTCCAGAAATTTCCCTTATTTTGGGGCAAATTAGCAGAAATTTCACTTATTTTGGGGCAAAATTGCAGAAATTTCACTTATTTCAGAAAAAAAAGCAGAAATTTTCTTATTTTGAAGCAAAAAGTCAGAAATTTCTTTTATTTTGATACAAAATTTCAAAAATTTTTCTTATTTTGGGGCAAAAAGGCAGAAATTTCCCATATTTTGGGGCAGAAATGCAGAAATTCCCCTTACTTTGAGGTAAAAAGGCTGAAATTCCCCATATTTGGGGGCAAAAAGGCAGAAATTTTCTTTATTTTGGGGCAAAATTGCAGAAATTTCACATACTTCAGGGTAATAAGTCAGAAATTTTCCTTATTTTGGGGCAAAAAAGACAGAAATTCCCTTTGTTTTGGGGGAAAAAGACGGGAATTCCACTTATTAGGGGCAAAAAATCAGAAATTCCCCTTATTTTGGAGCAAAAACTAAGAAATTTCCCTTTTTTATGGCAAAAAGGTATGCATTCTTCTTATTTTCGGGCAAAAAGGCAGAAAATCCACGTATTTTGGAGCAAAATTGCAGAAATTCCCCTAATTGTGGGGCAAAAAGGAAGAAATTCCCTATATGTTGGGCCAAAAAGACAGAAATTCTCCTTATTTTGGGGTAAAACTCAGAAATTCCACTTATTTTGGGGCAAAATTCAAGAAATTTCCCTTATTTTGGGGCAAAATTTCAGAAATTTCACTTATTTTGGTTCAAAATTAGAGAAATTTCACTTATTAAAAAAAAAAGCAGAAATTTTCTTATTTTGGGGCAAAAGGCAGAAATTTCTTTTATTTTGGTACAAAATTGCAGAAATTTTTCTTATTTTGGGGCAAAAAGGCAGAAATTTCCCATATTTTGGGGCAAAAATGCAGAAATTCCCCTTATTTTGAGGTAAAAAGGCTGAAATTCCCCTTATTTGGGAGCAAAAAGGCAGAAATTTCTCTTATTTTGGGTCAAAATTGCAGAAATTTCCCTTATTATGGGGCAAAATTGCAGAAATTTCACTTATTTTGGGGCAAAATTGCAGAAATTTTACTTATTTTAAGGCAAAAAGGCAGAAATTTCTTTATTTTGGTACAAAATTGAAGAGATTTTTCTTAATTTTGGGCAAAAAGGCGGAAATTTTTCATATTTTGGGGCAAAAACGCAGAAATTCCCCTTATTTTGAGGTAAAAAGGCTGAAATCCCTTTATTTGGGAGCAAAAAGGCAGAAATTTCCCTTATTTTGGGACAGAATTGCAGAAATTTCACTTATTTCAGGGTAATAAGTCAGAAATTTTCCTTATTTTGGGGCAAAAAAGACAGAAATTCTCTTTGTTTTGGGGGAAAACAGAAATTCCACTTATTTAGAGGCAAAAAAGCAGAAATTCCCCTTATTTTGGAGCAAAAATGAAGAAATTTCCCTTTTTTATGGCAAAAAGGTATGCATTCTTCTTATTTTCGGGCAAAAAGGCAGAAATTCCCCGTATTTTGGAGCAAAATTGCAGAAATTTTTCTAATTGTGGGGCAAAAAGGCAGAAATTCCCTATATGTTGGGGCAAAAAGACAGAAATTCTCCTTATTTTGGGGTAAAACTCAGAAATTCCACATATTTTGGGGCAAAATTCCAGAAATTTCTCTTATTTGGGGGCAAAATTGCAGAAATTTCACTTATTTTCATTCAAAATTGCAGAAATTTCACTTATTTCAGAGAAAAAAGCAGAAATTTTCTTATTTTGGGGCAAAAAGGCAGAAATTTCTTTTATTTTGCTACAAAATTGCAAAAATTTTTCTTATTTTGGGGGAAAAAAAGGAAATTTCCCATATTTTGAGGCAAAAATGCAGAAATTCCCATTATTTTGAGGTAAAAAGGCTGAAATTCCCCTTATTTGGGGTCAAAAATGCAGAAATTTCCCTTATTTTGGGGCAAAATTGCAGAAATTTCACTTATTTCAGGATAATAAGTCAGAAATTTTCCTTATTTTTGGGCAAAAAAGACAGAAATTCCCTTTGTTTTGGGGGGAAAAGACAGAAATTCCACTTATTTAGAGGCAAAAAAGAAGAAATTCCTATTATTTTGGAGCAAAAATGAAGAAATTTCCCTTTTTTATGGCCAAAAGGTATGCATTCTTCTTATTTTCGTGCAAAAAGGCAGAAATTCCCTGTATTTTGGAGCAAAATTGCAGAAATTCCCCTAATTGTTGGGAAAAAGGCAGAAATTCCCTATATGTTGTGGCAAAAAGACAGAAATTCACCTTATTTTCGGGCAAAACTCAGAAATTCCACTTATTTTGGGGCAAAATTCCAGAAATTTCCCTTATTTTGGGGCAAAATTGCAGAAATTTCACTTATTTCAGAAAAAAAGGCAGAAATTTTCGTAATTTTGGAGCACAATGTCAGAAATTCTTAATATTTTTTTGGCAAAAATGCAGAAATTTTTATTATTTTGAGGTAAAAAGGCTGAAATTCCCCTTATATGGGGGAAAAAGGCAGAAATTTCCCTTATTTTGTGGCAAAAAGACAGAAATTCCCCTTATTTTGTTGCAAAAAGGCAGAAATTTCCCTTAATTTGGGGCAAAAAGCAGACATTTCCCTTATATTGGGAAAAATTTTAGAAATTTAACATATTTCAGGGCAAAAAGTCAGAAATTTTCCTTATTTTGAGGCAAAAATCAGATATTCCCCGTATTTTGAAGCAAAATTCCAGAAATTCCCCTAATTGTGGGGCAAAAAGGCAGAAATCCCTATATGTTGGGGCATAAAGACAGAAATTCTCCTTATTTTGGGGCAGAACTCAGAAATTAAACTTATTTTGGGGAAAAATTCCAGAAATTTCCCTTATCTTGACGCAAAACTGCAGAAATTTCACTTATTTTAGGGCAAAATTGCAGAAATTTCACTTATTTCAGGGAAAATAGGCAGAAATTTTCTGATTTTGGGGCAAAAAGGCAGAATTTTTTAATATTTTGTGGCAAAAACGCAGAAATTCCCCATATTTGGAGGTAAAATGCTGAAATTCCCCTTATTTTGGCAAAAAGGCAGAAATTTCCCTTATTTTGGGGCAAAATTGGAGAAATTTCACTTATTTCTGGGCAAAAAGTCAGAAAGTTGCCTTATTTGGGGGAAAAAAGCATAAATTCTCCTAATTTTGGGCCAAAAACAGAAATTCCATTTATTTTGGGGTAAAATTGTTGAAATTTCAAATATTTCAGGGCAAAAAGGCAGAAATTCCACATTATTTCAGGCAATAAGGCAGAAGTTCCCTGTATTTTGGAGCAAAATTTCAGAAATTCTCCTTATATGGGTGCAAAAATGCATTAATTTCCTTTATTTTGGTTCAATAAGGCAGAAATTCCCCGTATTTTGAAGCAAAATTGCACATATTCCCCTAATTTTAAGGGAAAATGCAGAAATTCACATTATTTTTGGGCAATAAGACAGAAATTGTCCTTATTTTGGGGCAAAACTCAGAAATTCCACTTATTTTGGGGCAAAATTCCAGAAATTTCCCTTATTTTGGGGCAAATTAGCAGAAATTTCACTTATTTTGGGGCAAAATTGCAGAAATTTCACTTATTTCAGAAAAAAAAGCAGAAATTTTCTTATTTTGAAGCAAAAAGTCAGAAATTTCTTTTATTTTGATACAAAATTTCAAAAATTTTTCTTATTTTGGGGCAAAAAGGCAGAAATTTCCCATATTTTGGGGCAGAAATGCAGAAATTCCCCTTACTTTGAGGTAAAAAGGCTGAAATTCCCCATATTTGGGGGCAAAAAGGCAGAAATTTTCTTTATTTTGGGGCAAAATTGCAGAAATTTCACATACTTCAGGGTAATAAGTCAGAAATTTTCCTTATTTTGGGGCAAAAAAGACAGAAATTCCCTTTGTTTTGGGGGAAAAAGACGGGAATTCCACTTATTAGGGGCAAAAAATCAGAAATTCCCCTTATTTTGGAGCAAAAACTAAGAAATTTCCCTTTTTTATGGCAAAAAGGTATGCATTCTTCTTATTTTCGGGCAAAAAGGCAGAAAATCCACGTATTTTGGAGCAAAATTGCAGAAATTCCCCTAATTGTGGGGCAAAAAGGAAGAAATTCCCTATATGTTGGGCCAAAAAGACAGAAATTCTCCTTATTTTGGGGTAAAACTCAGAAATTCCACTTATTTTGGGGCAAAATTCAAGAAATTTCCCTTATTTTGGGGCAAAATTTCAGAAATTTCACTTATTTTGGTTCAAAATTAGAGAAATTTCACTTATTAAAAAAAAAGCAGAAATTTTCTTATTTTGGGGCAAAAGGCAGAAATTTCTTATATTTTGGTACAAAATTGCAGAAATTTTTCTTATTTTGGGGCAAAAAGGCAGAAATTTCCCATATTTTGGGGCAAAAATGCAGAAATTCCCCTTATTTTGAGGTAAAAAGGCTGAAATTCCCCTTATTTGGGAGCAAAAAGGCAGAAATTTCTCTTATTTTGGGGCAAAATTGCAGAAATTTCCCTTATTATGGGGCAAAATTGCAGAAATTTCACTTATTTTGGGACAAAATTGCAGAAATTTTACTTATTTTAAGGCAAAAAGGCAGAAATTTCTTTATTTTGGTACAAAATTGAAGAAATTTTTCTTAATTTTGGGCAAAAAGGCGGAAATTTTTCATATTTTGGGGCAAAAATGCAGAAATTCCCCTTATTTTGAGGTAAAAAGGCTGAAATCCCTTTATTTGGGAGCAAAAAGGCAGAAATTTCCCTTATTTTGGGACAGAATTGCAGAAATTTCACTTATTTCAGGGTAATAAGTCAGAAATTTTCCTTATTTTGGGGCAAAAAAGACAGAAATTCTCTTTGTTTTGGGGGAAAACAGAAATTCCACTTATTTAGAGGCAAAAAAGCAGAAATTCCCCTTATTTTGGAGCAAAAATGAAGAAATTTCCCTTTTTTATGGCAAAAAGGTATGCATTCTTCTTATTTTCGGGCAAAAAGGCAGAAATTCCATGTATTTTGGAGCAAAATTGCAGAAATTCCCCTAATTGTGGGGCAAAAATGCAGAAATTCCCTATATGTTGGGGTAAAAACACAGAAATTCTCCTTATTTTGTGGCAAACCTCAGAAATTCCACTTATTTTGGGGCAAAATTCCAGAAATTTCCCTAATTTTGAACCAAAATTGCAGAAATTTCACTTATTTTGGGGCAAAATTGCAGAAATTTCACTTATTTCAGAGAAAAAAGCAGAAATTTTCTTATTTTGGGGCAAAAAAGCAGAAATTCCTAATATTTTGTACCAAAAAAGCAGAAATTCCCCATATTTTGAGGAAAAAATGTTAAAATTCCCATTATTTGGGGGCAAAATAGCAGAAATTTCCCTTATTTTGGGGCAAAATTGCAGAAATTTCTCTTATTTTGGGGCAAAATTGCAGAAATTTCACTTATTTCAGAAAGAATAGCAGAAATTTTCTTATTTTGAGGCAAAAAGGCAGGAATTTCTTTTATTTTGGTACAAAATTGCAGAAATTTTTCTTATTTTTGGGCAAAAAGGTGAAAATTTCCCATATTTTGGGGCAAAAATGCAGAAATTCCCTGTATTTTGAGGTAAAAAGGCTGAAATTCCCCTTATTTGGGAGCAAAAAGGCAGAAATTTCTCTTATTTTGGGGCAAAATTGCAGAAATTTCACTTATTTAAGGGTAATAAGTCAGAAATTTTTCTTATTTTGGGTCAAACAGACAGAAATTCTCTCTGTTTTGGGGGAAAAAACAGAAATTACACTTATTTAGAGCCAAAAATCAGAAATTCCCCTTATTTTGGAGCAAAAATGAAGAAATTTCTATTTTTATGGCAAAAAGGTATGCATTCTTCTTATTTTCGGGCAAAAAGGCAGAAATTCCCCGTATTTTGGAGCAAAATTGCAGAAATTCCTCTAATTGTGGGGCAAAAAGGCAGAAATTCCCTATATGTTGGGGCAAAAAGACAGAAATTCTCCTTATTTTGGGGTAAAACTCAGAAATTCCACATATTTTGGGGCAAAATTCCAGAAATTTCTCTTATTTGGGGGCAAAATTGCAGAAATTTCACTTATTTTCATTCAAAATTGCAGAAATTTCACTTATTTCAGAGAAAAAAGCAGAAATTTTCTTATTTTGGGGCAAAAAGGCAGAAATTTCTTTTATTTTGCTACAAAATTGCAAAAATTTTTCTTATTTTGGGGAAAAAAAAGGAAATTTCCCATATTTTGAGGCAAAAATGCAGAAATTCCCATTATTTTGAGGTAAAAAGGCTGAAATTCCCCTTATTTGGGGTCAAAAATGCAGAAATTTCCCTTATTTTGGGGCAAAATTGCAGAAATTTCACTTATTTCAGGATAATAAGTCAGAAATTTTCCTTATTTTTGGGCAAAAAAGACAGAAATTCCCTTTGTTTTGGGGGAAAAAGACAGAAATTCCACTTATTTAGAGGCAAAAAAGAAGAAATTCCTATTATTTTGGAGCAAAAATGAAGAAATTTCCCTTTTTTATGGCAAAAAGGTATGCATTCTTCTTATTTTCGTGCAAAAAGGCAGAAATTCCCTGTATTTTGGAGCAAAATTGCAGAAATTCCCCTAATTGTTGGGAAAAAGGCAGAAATTCCCTATATGTTGTGGCAAAAAGACAGAAATTCACCTTATTTTCGGGCAAAACTCAGAAATTCCACTTATTTTGGGGCAAAATTCCAGAAATTTCCCTTATTTTGGGGCAAAATTGCAGAAATTTCACTTATTTCAGAAAAAAAGGCAGAAATTTTCGTAATTTTGGAGCACAATGTCAGAAATTCTTAATATTTTTTTTGGCAAAAATGCAGAAATTTTTATTATTTTGAGGTAAAAAGGCTGAAATTCCCCTTATATGGGGGAAAAAGGCAGAAATTTCCCTTATTTTGTGGCAAAAAGACAGAAATTCCCCTTATTTTGTTGCAAAAAGGCAGAAATTTCCCTTAATTTGGGGCAAAAAGCAGACATTTCCCTTATATTGGGAAAAATTTTAGAAATTTAACATATTTCAGGGCAAAAAGTCAGAAATTTTCCTTATTTTGAGGCAAAAATCAGATATTCCCCGTATTTTGAAGCAAAATTCCAGAAATTCCCCTAATTGTGGGGCAAAAAGGCAGAAATCCCTATATGTTGGGGCATAAAGACAGAAATTCTCCTTATTTTGGGGCAGAACTCAGAAATTAAACTTATTTTGGGGAAAAATTCCAGAAATTTCCCTTATCTTGACGCAAAACTGCAGAAATTTCACTTATTTTAGGGCAAAATTGCAGAAATTTCACTTATTTCAGGGAAAATAGGCAGAAATTTTCTGATTTTGGGGCAAAAAGGCAGAATTTTTTAATATTTTGTGGCAAAAACGCAGAAATTCCCCATATTTGGAGGTAAAATGCTGAAATTCCCCTTATTTTGGCAAAAAGGCAGAAATTTCCCTTATTTTGGGGCAAAATTGGAGAAATTTCACTTATTTCTGGGCAAAAAGTCAGAAAGTTGCCTTATTTGGGGGAAAAAAGCATAAATTCTCCTAATTTTGGGCCAAAAACAGAAATTCCATTTATTTTGGGGTAAAATTGTTGAAATTTCAAATATTTCAGGGCAAAAAGGCAGAAATTCCACATTATTTCAGGCAATAAGGCAGAAGTTCCCTGTATTTTGGAGCAAAATTTCAGAAATTCTCCTTATATGGGTGCAAAAATGCATTAATTCCCTTTATTTTGGTTCAATAAGGCAGAAATTCCCCGTATTTTGAAGCAAAATTGCACATATTCCCCTAATTTTAAGGGAAAATGCAGAAATTCACATTATTTTTGGGCAATAAGACAGAAATTGTCCTTATTTTGGGGCAAAACTCAGAAATTCCACTTATTTTGGGGCAAAATTCCAGAAATTTCCCTTATTTTGGGGCAAATTAGCAGAAATTTCACTTATTTTGGGGCAAAATTGCAGAAATTTCACTTATTTCAGAAAAAAAAGCAGAAATTTTCTTATTTTGAAGCAAAAAGTCAGAAATTTCTTTTATTTTGATACAAAATTTCAAAAATTTTTCTTATTTTGGGGCAAAAAGGCAGAAATTTCCCATATTTTGGGGCAGAAATGCAGAAATTCCCCTTACTTTGAGGTAAAAAGGCTGAAATTCCCCATATTTGGGGGCAAAAAGGCAGAAATTTTCTTTATTTTGGGGCAAAATTGCAGAAATTTCACATACTTCAGGGTAATAAGTCAGAAATTTTCCTTATTTTGGGGCAAAAAAGACAGAAATTCCCTTTGTTTTGGGGGAAAAAGACGGGAATTCCACTTATTAGGGGCAAAAAATCAGAAATTCCCCTTATTTTGGAGCAAAAACTAAGAAATTTCCCTTTTTTATGGCAAAAAGGTATGCATTCTTCTTATTTTCGGGCAAAAAGGCAGAAAATCCACGTATTTTGGAGCAAAATTGCAGAAATTCCCCTAATTGTGGGGCAAAAAGGAAGAAATTCCCTATATGTTGGGCCAAAAAGACAGAAATTCTCCTTATTTTGGGGTAAAACTCAGAAATTCCACTTATTTTGGGGCAAAATTCAAGAAATTTCCCTTATTTTGGGGCAAAATTTCAGAAATTTCACTTATTTTGGTTCAAAATTGGAGAAATTTCACTTATTAAAAAAAAGCAGAAATTTTCTTATTTTGGGGCAAAAGGCAGAAATTTCTTTTATTTTGGTACAAAATTGCAGAAATTTTTCTTATTTTGGGGCAAAAAGGCAGAAATTTCCCATATTTTGGGGCAAAAATGCAGAAATTCCCCTTATTTTGAGGTAAAAAGGCTGAAATTCCCCTTATTTGGGAGCAAAAAGGCAGAAATTTCTCTTATTTTGGGGCAAAATTGCAGAAATTTCCCTTATTATGGGGCAAAATTGCAGAAATTTCACTTATTTTGGGGCAAAATTGCAGAAATTTTACTTATTTTAAGGCAAAAAGGCAGAAATTTCTTTATTTTGGTACAAAATTGAAGAAATTTTTCTTAATTTTGGGCAAAAAGGCGGAAATTTTTCATATTTTGGGGCAAAAACGCAGAAATTCCCCTTATTTTGAGGTAAAAAGGCTGAAATCCCTTTATTTGGGAGCAAAAAGGCAGAAATTTCCCTTATTTTGGGACAGAATTGCAGAAATTTCACTTATTTCAGGGTAATAAGTCAGAAATTTTCCTTATTTTGGGGCAAAAAAGACAGAAATTCTCTTTGTTTTGGGGGAAAACAGAAATTCCACTTATTTAGAGGCAAAAAAGCAGAAATTCCCCTTATTTTGGAGCAAAAATGAAGAAATTTCCCTTTTTTATGGCAAAAAGGTATGCATTCTTCTTATTTTCGGGCAAAAAGGCAGAAATTCCCCGTATTTTGGAGCAAAATTGCAGAACTTCCTCTAATTGTGGGGCAAAAAGGCAGATATTCCCTATATGTTGGGGCAAAAAGACAGAAATTCTCCTTATTTTGGGGTAAAACTCAGAAATTCCACATATTTTGGGGCAAAATTCCAGAAATTTCTCTTCTTTGGGGGCAAAATTGCAGAAATTTCACTTATTTTCATTCAAAATTGCAGAAATTTCACTTATTTCAGAGAAAAAAGCAGAAATTTTCTTATTTTGGGGCAAAAAGGCAGAAATTTCTTTTATTTTGCTACAAAATTGCAAAAATTTTTCTTATTTTGGGGGAAAAAAAGGAAATTTCCCATATTTTGAGGCAAAAATGCAGAAATTCCCATTATTTTGAGGTAAAAAGGCTGAAATTCCCCTTATTTGGGGTCAAAAATGCAGAAATTTCCCTTATTTTGGGGCAAAATTGCAGAAATTTCACTTATTTCAGGATAATAAGTCAGAAATTTTCCTTATTTTTGGGCAAAAAAGACAGAAATTCCCTTTGTTTTGGGGGAAAAAGACAGAAATTCCACTTATTTAGAGGCAAAAAAGAAGAAATTCCTATTATTTTGGAGCAAAAATGAAGAAATTTCCCTTTTTTATGGCAAAAAGGTATGCATTCTTCTTATTTTCGTGCAAAAAGGCAGAAATTCCCTGTATTTTGGAGCAAAATTGCAGAAATTCCCCTAATTGTTGGGAAAAAGGCAGAAATTCCCTATATGTTGTGGCAAAAAGACAGAAATTCACCTTATTTTCGGGCAAAACTCAGAAATTCCACTTATTTTGGGGCAAAATTCCAGAAATTTCCCTTATTTTGGGGCAAAATTGCAGAAATTTCACTTATTTCAGAAAAAAAGGCAGAAATTTTCGTAATTTTGGAGCACAATGTCAGAAATTCTTAATATTTTTTTGGCAAAAATGCAGAAATTTTTATTATTTTGAGGTAAAAAGGCTGAAATTCCCCTTATATGGGGGAAAAAGGCAGAAATTTCCCTTATTTTGTGGCAAAAAGACAGAAATTCCCCTTATTTTGTTGCAAAAAGGCAGAAATTTCCCTTAATTTGGGGCAAAAAGCAGATATTTCCCTTATATTGGGAAAAATTTTAGAAATTTAACATATTTCAGGGCAAAAAGTCAGAAATTTTCCTTATTTTGAGGCAAAAATCAGATATTCCCCGTATTTTGAAGCAAAATTCCAGAAATTCCCCTAATTGTGGGGCAAAAAGGCAGAAATCCCTATATGTTGGGGCATAAAGACAGAAATTCTCCTTATTTTGGGGCAGAACTCAGAAATTAAACTTATTTTGGGGAAAAATTCCAGAAATTTCCCTTATCTTGACGCAAAACTGCAGAAATTTCACTTATTTTAGGGCAAAATTGCAGAAATTTCACTTATTTCAGGGAAAATAGGCAGAAATTTTCTGATTTTGGGGCAAAAAGGCAGAATTTTCTAATATTTTGTGGCAAAAAGGCAGAAATTCCCCATATTTGGAGGTAAAATGCTGAAATTCCCCTTATTTTGGCAAAAAGGCAGAAATTTCCCTTATTTTGGGGCAAAATTGGAGAAATTTCACTTATTTCTGGGCAAAAAGTCAGAAAGTTGCCTTATTTTGGGGAAAAAAGCATAAATTCTCCTAATTTTGGGCCAAAAACAGAAATTCCATTTATTTTGGGGTAAAATTGTTGAAATTTCAAATATTTCAGGGCAAAAAGGCAGAAATTCCACATTATTTCAGGCAATAAGGCAGAAGTTCCCTGTATTTTGGAGCAAAATTTCAGAAATTCTCCTTATATGGGTGCAAAAATGCATTAATTCCCTTTATTTTGGTTCAATAAGGCAGAAATTCCCCGTATTTTGAAGCAAAATTGCACATATTCCCCTAATTTTAAGGGAAAATGCAGAAATTCACATTATTTTTGGGCAATAAGACAGAAATTGTCCTTATTTTGGGGCAAAACTCAGAAATTCCACTTATTTTGGGGCAAAATTCCAGAAATTTCCCTTATTTTGGGGCAAATTAGCAGAAATTTCACTTATTTTGGGGCAAAATTGCAGAAATTTCACTTATTTCAGAAAAAAAAGCAGAAATTTTCTTATTTTGAAGCAAAAAGTCAGAAATTTCTTTTATTTTGATACAAAATTTCAAAAATTTTTCTTATTTTGGGGCAAAAAGGCAGAAATTTCCCATATTTTGGGGCAGAAATGCAGAAATTCCCCTTACTTTGAGGTAAAAAGGCTGAAATTCCCCATATTTGGGGGCAAAAAGGCAGAAATTTTCTTTATTTTGGGGCAAAATTGCAGAAATTTCACATACTTCAGGGTAATAAGTCAGAAATTTTCCTTATTTTGGGGCAAAAAAGACAGAAATTCCCTTTGTTTTGGGGGAAAAAGACGGGAATTCCACTTATTAGGGGCAAAAAATCAGAAATTCCCCTTATTTTGGAGCAAAAACTAAGAAATTTCCCTTTTTTATGGCAAAAAGGTATGCATTCTTCTTATTTTCGGGCAAAAAGGCAGAAAATCCACGTATTTTGGAGCAAAATTGCAGAAATTCCCCTAATTGTGGGGCAAAAAGGAAGAAATTCCCTATATGTTGGGCCAAAAAGACAGAAATTCTCCTTATTTTGGGGTAAAACTCAGAAATTCCACTTATTTTGGGGCAAAATTCAAGAAATTTCCCTTATTTTGGGGCAAATTTGCAGAAATTTCACTTATTTTGGTTCAAAATTGGAGAAATTTCACTTATTAAAAAAAAAGCAGAAATTTTCTTATTTTGGGGCAAAAGGCAGAAATTTCTTTTATTTTGGTACAAAATTGCAGAAATTTTTCTTATTTTGGGGCAAAAAGGCAGAAATTTCCCATATTTTGGGGCAAAAATGCAGAAATTCCCCTTATTTTGAGGTAAAAAGGCTGAAATTCCCCTTATTTGGGAGCAAAAAGGCAGAAATTTCTCTTATTTTGGGGCAAAATTGCAGAAATTTCCCTTATTATGGGGCAAAATTGCAGAAATTTCACTTATTTTGGGGCAAAATTGCAGAAATTTTACTTATTTTAAGGCAAAAAGGCAGAAATTTCTTTATTTTGGTACAAAATTGAAGAAATTTTTCTTAATTTTGGGCAAAAAGGCGGAAATTTTTCATATTTTGGGGCAAAAACGCAGAAATTCCCCTTATTTTGAGGTAAAAAGGCTGAAATCCCTTTATTTGGGAGCAAAAAGGCAGAAATTTCCCTTATTTTGGGACAGAATTGCAGAAATTTCACTTATTTCAGGGTAATAAGTCAGAAATTTTCCTTATTTTTGGGCCAAAAAGACAGAAATTCCCTTTGTTTGGGGGGAAAAAGACAGATATTCCACATATTTAGAGGCAAAAAAGAAGAAATTCCCCTTATTTTGGAGCAAAAATGAAGAAATTTCCCTTTTTTATGGCAAAAAGTTATGCATTCTTCTTATTTTCGGGCAAAAAGGCAGAAATTTCTCGTATTTTGGAGCAAAATTGCAGAAATTTCCCTAATTGTGGGGCAAAAAGGAAGAAATTCCCTATATGTTGTGGCAAAAAGACAGAAATTCTCCTTATTTTGGGGCAAAACTCAGAAATTCCACTTAATTTGGGGCAAAATTCCAGAAATTTCCCTTATTTTGGGGCAAAATTGCAGAAATTTCACTTATTTTGGGGCAAAATTGCAGAAATTTCACTTATTCCAAAAAAAGGCAGAAATTTTCATAATTTTGGAGCACAATGTCAGAAATTCTTAATATTTTTTGGCAAAAATGCAGAAATTTTCATTATTTTGAGGTAAAAAGGCTGAAATTCCCCTTATTTGGGCGAAAAAGGCAGAAATTTTCCTTATTTTGGGGCAAAAAGACAGAAATTCCACTTATTTTGTGGCAAAAGGCAGAAATTTCTTTTATTTTGGGGCAAAATTGCAGAAATTTCACTTATTTCATAGCATAATTCAAAAATTCCTTTTATTTTGGGGCAAAAAGACAGAAATTCTGTTTATTTTTGGGTAAAAAGGCAGAAATTTTACTTATTTTGAGGTCAAAAGGCAAAAATTCCTCTTATTTTGGGTCAAAAATGAAGAAATTTTTCTTTTTTGTGGCAAAAGTTATACGTTCCCCTTATTTTCGGGCTAAAAAGCAGAAATTCCCCGTATTTTAGAGCAAAATTGCAGAAATTCCCCTAATTGTGTGGCAAAAAGGCAGAAATTCCCTATATGTTGGGGCAAAAAGACAGAAATTCTCCTTATTTTGGGGCAAAACTCATAAACTCCACTTATTTTATGGCAAAATTCCAGAAATTTTCCTTATTTTGGGGCAAAATTGCAGAAATTTCACTTATTTCAGAAAAAAAAGCAGAAATTTTCTTAATTGGAGGCAACAAGGCCGAAATTTCTTTTATTTTGGTACAAAATTGCAGAAATTTTTATTATTTTGGGGCAAAAGGCAGAAATTCTCATATTTGGGGGCAAAAATGCAGAAATTCCCTTTCTTTTGAGGGAAAAAGGCTGAAATTCCCCTTATTTGGGAACAAAAAGGCAGAATTTTCCCTTATTTTGGGGTAAAAATGCAGAACTTTCACATATTTCAGGGAAAAAAGGCACAAATTTTCCTTATTTTGTGGCAAAAAGGCAGAAATTCCTAATATTTTGTGGCAAAAATGCAGATATTTCCCTTATTTTGAGGTAAAAAGGCTGAAATTCTCCTTATTTGCAGGCAAAAATGCAGAATTTTACCTTATTTTGGGGCACAATTGCAGAAATTTCACTTATTTCAGGGTAATAAGTCAGAAATTTTCCTTATTTTGGGGCAAAAAAGACAGAAATCCCCTTTGTTTTGGGGGAAAAAGACAGAAATTCCACTTATTTAGAGGCAAAAAAAGAAATTCCCCTTATTTTGGAGCAAAATTGCAGAAATTCCTATAATTGTGGGGCAATAAGGCAGAAATTCCCCATATTTTGTGGCAAAAAGGCAGAAATTCCCCTTATTTGGAGGTAAAATGATGAAATTCCCCTTATTTTGGCAAAAAGGCAGAAATTTCCCTTATTTTGGGGCAAAATTGCAGAAATTTCACTTATTTCAGTACAAAAAGTCAGAAAATTGCCTTATTTTGGGGCAAAAAGCAAAAATTCTCCTAATTTAGGGGCCAAAAACAGAAATTCCCCTAATTTTGGGGTAAAATTGTGGAAATTTCAAATATTTCAGGGCAAAAAGGCAGAAATTCCACTTTATTTCGGGCAATAAGGCAGAAATTCCCTGTATTTTGGAGCAAAATTTCAGAAATTTCCCTTATATTGGTGCAAAAATGCAGAAATTCCCTTTATTTTGGTTCAATAAGGCAGAAATTCCCCGTATTTTGAAGCAAAATTCCACATATTCCCCTAATTTTGAGGGAAAATGCAGAAATTCACATTACTTTCGGGCAAAAAAACAGAAATTCTCCTTATTTTGGGGCAAAACTCAGAAATTCCACTTAATTTGCGGCAAAATTCCAGAAATTTCCCTTATTTTGGGGCAAATTTGCAGAAATTTCACTTATTTGGGGCAAAATTGCAGAAATTTCACTTATTTCAGAAAAAAAGCAGAAATTTTCATATTTTGAAGCAAAAAGTCAGAAATTTCTTTTATTTTGATACAAAATTTCAAAAATTTTTCTTATTTTGGGGCAAAAAGGCAGAAATTTCCCATATTTTGGGGCAAAAATGAAGAAATTCCCTTTACTTTTAGGTAAAAAGGCTGAAATTCCCCATATTTGGGGCCAAAGAGGCAGAAATTTTCTTTATTTTGGGGCAAAATTGCAGAAATTTCACATACTTCAGGGTAAAAAGTCAGAAATTTTCCTTATTTTGGGGCAAAAAAGACAGAAATTCCCTTTGTTTTGGGGGAAAAAGACAAAAATTTCACTTATTTAGAGGCAAAAAAGCAGAAATTCCCCTTATCTTGGAGCAAAAATTAAGAAATTTCTCTTTTTTATGGCAAAAAGGTATGCATTCTTTTTATTTTCGGGCAAAAAAGCAGAAATTCCCTGTATTTTGGAGCAAAATTGCAGAAATTCCCCTAATTGTGGGGCAAAAAGGCAAAAATTCCCTATAGGTTGGGGCAAAAAAACAGAAATTCTCCTTATTTTGGGGCAAAACTCAAAAATTCCACTTAATTTGGGGCAAAATTCCAGAAATTTCCCTTATTTTGGAACAAAATTGCAGAAATTTCACTTATTTTGGGGCAAAATTGCAGAAATTTCACTTATTTTATGGAAAAAAAGCAGAAATTTTCTGATTTTGGGGCAAAAAGGCAGAAATTTCTTTTATTTGGTACAAAATTGCAGAAATTTCACTTATTTTGGGGCAAAATTGCAGAAATATCACTTATTTCAGGGAAAAAAAGCAGAAACTTTCTTATTTTGGGGCAAAAAGGCAGAAATTTCTTTTATTTGGTACAAAATTGCAGAAATTTTTCTTATTTTGTGTAAAAAGGCAGAAATTTCCCATATTTTGGTGCAAAAATGCAGAAATTCCTTTTATTTTGAGGTAAAAAAGCTGAAATTACCTTTATTTTGGGGCAAAAAAGCAGAAATTCCACTTATTTTGGGGCAAAAAGCAGACATTTCCCTTATTTTGGAAATAGTTTGAGAAATTAAACTTATTTCAGGGCAAAAAGTCAGAAATTAGTCTTATTTTGGGGCAAAAAAACAGAAATTCCGTTTATTTTTGGGGAAAAGTCAGAAATTGCACTTATTTTGAGTCAAAAAGGCGGAAAATCCCCTTATTTTGGGGTAAAAATGAAGAAATTTTCCTTTTTTATGGCAAAAAGTTGTACATTCCCCTTATTTTCGGGCAAAAAGGCAGAAATTCCCCGTATTTTGGAGCAAAATTGCAGAAATTCCCCTAATTTTGGGCAAAAACGCAGAACTTCCCCTTATTTTGGGGTAAAACTGCAGAAATTTCACTTATTTCGTGGCAAAATGGCAGAAATTCCCTTTATTTTCGGCGAAAAAGGAAGAAAATCTCCGTATTTTGGAGCAAAATTGCAGAAATTCACCTAATTTTGGGGTAAAACATGCAGTAATATTTTATATTTGGGGAAAAAAGGCAGAAATTCCCCTTTCTTTGGGGCAAAAGGCAGAAATTCCTCATGTTTTAGGGCAAAATTGCAGAAATTTCCCTTTTTGGGGGACAAAAAACAGAAATTCCCTTTATTTTGGGGGCAAAATTGCGGAAAATTCCTTTATTTTGGGGAAAAATTGCAGAAATTTTTTTTTATTTTAAGGCAAAATTGCAGAAATTTCACTTATTTCAGAGAAAAAAAGCAAAAATTTTTCTTATTTTAGGGCAAAATGCAGAAATTCCCATTATTTTGGGGCAAAAAGGCAGAAATTCACCTTATTTTGGGGTAAAATTGCAGACATTTCACATATTTCAGGGTAAAAAGGCAGAAATTTCCCTTATTTGGGGGCAAAAAGGCAGAAAATCCCCTTATTTTGGGATAAAATTGCAGAAATTTCCCTTGTTTGGGGGCAAAAAGGCAGAAAATCCCCTTGATTTCAGGCAAAAAGGCAGAAATTTTCCATATTTTAGAGCAAAATTGCAGAAATTCCCCTAATATTGGGGCAAAAATGCAGAAATTCCCTTTATTTGGGGCAAATCGGCAGAAGTTCCCCTTATTTTCGGGAAAAGAGGCAGAAATTCCCTGTATTTCAAAGCAAAATTGCAGAAACTCCCCTAATTTTGGGGCAAAAGGCAGAAATTCCCTTTATTTTGGGGCAAAAATACAGAAATTCTCATTATTTCGGGGCAAAAATCAGAAATTTCTTTTATTTGGGGGCAAAATTTTAGAAATTTCTTTTATTTTGGTACAGAATTGCAGAAATTTTTCTTATTTCGTGGCAAAAAGGCAGAAATTTTCCATATTTTGGTGCAAAAAGGCTGAAATTCCCCTTTTTTTCAGGTAAAATGCTGAAATTCCCCATATTTTGGGGCAAAGAGGCAGAAAATCCCCTCATTTTGGGGCAAAATGCACAAATTTCCCTTATTTTCGGGCCAAATTGCAGAAATTTCATTTATTTCAGGGCAAAAAGTCAGAAATTACTTTTATTTTGGGGTAAAAATCAGAAATTTCTTTTATTTTGGTACAAAATTGAAGAAATTTTTCTTATTTTGGAACAAAAAGTCAGAAATTCCCCATATTTTGGGCAAAAGGCAGAAATTCCCCTTATTTTGAGGTAAAAAGGCTGAAATTCCCGTTATTTTGGGGCAAAAAGGCAGAAATTCCCTTTACTTTGTGGCAAAAAGGCAGAAATTCCCGTTATTTGGGGCAGAAAAGCAAAATTTTTCCTTATTTGGGGGCAATAAGGCAGAAATTCCCCATATTTTGTGGCAAAAAGGCAGAAATTCTCCTTATTTGGAGGTAAAATGATGAAATTCCCCTTATTTTGGCAAAAAGGCAGAAATTCCCCTTATTTTGTGGCAAATTTGCAGAAATTTCACTTATTTCTGGGCAAAAAGTCAGAAAATTGCCTTATTTTGGGGCAAAAAGTAGAAATTCTCCTAATTTTGGGGTCAAAAACAGAAATTCCCCTTATTTTGGGGTAAAATTGTGGAAATTTCAAATATTTCAGGGCAAAAATGCAGAAGTTCCACTTTATTTCGGGCAATAAGGCAGAAATTCACCGTATTTTGGAGAAAAATTTCAGAAATTCCCCTTATATTGGAGCAAAAATGCAGAAATTCCTATTATTTTGGTGCAATAAGGCAGAAATTTTTTGTATTTTGAAGCACAATTGCACATATTCTTCTAATTTTGAGGGAAAATGCAGAAATTCACATTATTTTGGGGCAAAAAGACAGAAATTCTCCTTACTCAGGGCAAAAAGTCAGAAATTCCCCTTATTTTGGGAAAAAATTCCAGAAATTTCCTTTATTTTGGGGCAAAATTGCAGAAATCTTCCTTATTTTGGGGAAAAATTACAGAAATTTCACTTATTTCAGAGAAAAAACGCAAAAATTTCTCTTATTTTGGGGCAAAAAGGCAGAAATTACTTTTAATTTGCTACAAAATTGCAGAAATTTTCTCTATTTTAGGGCAAAAATACAGAATTTCCCCATATTTTGAGGAAAAAGGCAGAGATTCCCCTTATTATGAGGTAAAAAGGCGGAAATTCCCCTTATTTTGGAGCAAAAAGACAAAAATTCCCCTTATTTTGTGTCAAAAAGGCAGAAATTTCCCTTATTTTGGGGCAAAATTGCAGAAATTTCACTTATTTCAGGGAAAAAAGGTAGAAATTTTCCTTATTTTGGGACAAAAGTCAGAAATTCCTAATATTTTGTGGCAAAAATGCAGAAATGCCCCTTATTTTGTGTCAAAAAGGCAGAAATTCCCCTTATCTGGGGGCAAAATTGCAGAAATTTCACTTATTTCAAGGCATAATTCAAAAATTGCTTTTATTTGGGGCAAAAAGACAGAAATTCCGTTTATTTTTGGGTAAAAAGGCAGAAATTTCACTTATTTTTTGGTAAAAAGGCAGAAATTCTTCTTATTTTGGGGCAAAAATGAAGAAATTTCCCTTCTTTGTGGAAAAAGGTATACATTCCCTTTATTTTTGTGAAAAGAAGCAGAAATTCCCCGTATTTTGGAGCAAAAATGCAGAAATTCCCCTAGTTGTGGGGCAAAAAGGGAGAAATTTCCTATTTGTTGGGGCAAAAAGACAGAAATTCTCCTTAATTTGGGGCAAAACTCAGAAATTCCACTTATTTTGTGGCAAAATTGCAGAAATTTCACTTATTTTGGGGCAAAATTGCAGAAATTTCACTTATGTCAGAGAAAAAAGGCAGAAATTTTCTTTATTTTGGGGCAAAAAGGCAGAAATTCCTAATATTTTGAGGTAAAAAGGCTGAAATTCGCCTTATTTGGGGGCAAAAAGGCAGAAATTTCCCTTATTTTAGGGCAAAAAGACAGAAATTTCCCTTATTTTGTGGCAAAAAAACAGAAATTTCTTTTATTTTGGAGCAAAATTGCAGAAATATCACTTATTTGGGGGCAAAATTGCAGAAATTTCACTTATTTCAGGGAAAAAAGGCAGAAATTTTTCTTATTTTGGGGCAAAAAGGCAGAAATTCCTAATATTTTGTGGCAAAAATGCAGAAATTCCCCTTATTTTGTGTCAAAAAGGCAGAAATTTCCCTTATCTGGGGGCACAATTGCAGAAATTTCAATTATTTCAGAGCATAATTCAAAAATTGCTTTTATTTTGGGGCAAAAAGACAGAACTTCCATTTCTTTTTGGTAAAAAGGCAGAAATTTCACATATTTTGAGGTAAAAAGGCAGAAATTCTTCTTATTTTGGGGCAAAAATGAAGAAATTTCACTTTTTTGTGGCTAAAGGTATACATTCCTCTTATTTTTGGAAAAAAAAGCAGAAATTCCCCGTATTTTGAAGCAAAATTGCAGAAATTCCCCTAGTTGTGGGGCAAAAAGGGAGAAATTCCCTATTGGTTGGGGCAAAAAGACAGAAATTCTTTTTATTTTGGGGCAAAACTCAGAAATTCCACTTATTTTGGGGCAAAATTGCAGAAATTTCACTTATTTTGAGGCAAAATTGCAGAAATTTCACTTATTTCAGAGAAAAAAGGAAGAAATTTTCTTTATTTTGGGCAAAAAAGCAGAAATTCCTAATATTTTGAGGCATAAAAGCAGAAATTCCCCTTATTTTGTGTCAAAAATGCAGAAATTTCACTTATTTCAGGGCCTAATTCAAAAATTTCTTTTATTTTGGGGCAAAAAGACAGAAATTCCGTTTATTTTGGGGTAAAAAGGCAGAAATTTCACTTATGTTGAGGTAAAAAGGCAGAAATTCCTCTTATTTTGTGGCAAAAATGAAGAAATTTCCCTTCTTTGTGGCAAAAAGTATCCATTTCATTTATTTATGGCAAAATTGCAGAAATTCCCCATATTTTGGAGCAAAATTGCAGAAAATCCCCTAATTGTGGGGCAAAAAGTCAGAAATTCCTTATATGTTGGGGCAAAAACACCGAAATTCTCCTTATTTTGGGGCAAAACTCAGAATTCCACATATTTTGGGGCAAAATTCCAGAAATTTTCTTTATTTTGGGGCAAAATTGTAGAAATTTCACTTATTTTGAGGCAAAATTGCAGAAATTTCACTTATTTCAGGGAAAAAAGACAGAAATTTTCCTTATTTTGGGGCAAAAAGGCAGAAATTCCTAATATTTTGTGGCAAAAATGCAGAAATTTTTTTTATTTTGTGTCGAAAAAGCAGAAATTTCCCTTATTTGGGGGCAAAATTGCAGAAATTTCACGTATTTCAGGGCATATTTCAAAAATTCATTTTATTTTGGGGCAAAAAGACAGAAATTCCGTTTATTTTTTAGTAAAAAGGCAGAAATTTCACATATTTTGAGGTAAAAAGGCAGAAATTCTTCTTATTTTGGGGCAAAAATGAAGAAATTTCACTTTTTTGTGGCTAAAGGTATACATTCCTCTTATTTTTGGAAAAAAAAGCAGAAATTCCCCGTATTTTGAAGCAAAATTGCAGAAATTCCCCTAGTTGTGGGGCAAAAAGGGAGAAATTCCCTATTGGTTGGGGCAAAAAGACAGAAATTCTTTTTATTTTGGGGCAAAACTCAGAAATTCCACTTATTTTGGGGCAAAATTGCAGAAATTTCACTTATTTTGAGGCAAAATTGCAGAAATTTCACTTATTTCAGAGAAAAAAGGAAGAAATTTTCTTTATTTTGGGCAAAAAGGCAGAAATTCCTAATATTTTGAGGTAAAAAGGCTGAAATTCGCCTTATTTGGGGGCAAAAAGGCAGAAATTTCCCTTATTTTAGGGCAAAAAGACAGAAATTCCCCTTATTTTGTGGCAAAAAGGCAGAAATTTCGTTTATTTTGGAGCAAAATTGCAGAAATTTCACTTATTTTGGGGCAAAATTGCAGAAATTTCACTTATTTCTGGGAAAAAAAGCAGAAATTTTCTTATTTTGGGGCAAAAAGCAGAAATTTCTTTCATTTTGGTACAAAATTGCAAAAATTTTTCTTATTTTGGGGCAAAAAGGCAGAAATTTCTCATATTTTGGGGCAAAAATGAAGAAATTTCCCTTATTTTGAGGTAAAAAGGCTGAAATTCCTCTTATTTTGGGGCAAAAAGTCAGAAATTCCGCTTATTTTGGGGCAAAAACAGACATTTTCCTTATTTTGGGGAAAAATTTTAGAAATTTAATTTATTTCAGGGCAAAAAGTCAGAAATTCCCCTTATTTTGGAGCAAAACTCAGAAATTCCACTTATTTTGGGGCTAAATTCCAGAAATTTCCCTTATTTTGGGGCAAAATTGCAGAAATTTCACTTATTTGGGGCAAAATTGCAGAAATTTCACTTAATTCAGGAAAAGAGGCAGAAATTTTCATTATTTTGGAACAAAAAAGCAGAAATTCCTAATATTTTGAGGCATAAAAGCAGAAATTCCCCTTATTTTGTGTCAAAAATGCAGAAATTTCACTTATTTCAGGGCCTAATTCAAAAATTTCTTTTATTTTGGGGCAAAAAGACAGAAATTCCGTTTATTTTGGGGTAAAAAGGCAGAAATTTCACTTATGTTGAGGTAAAAAGGCAGAAATTCCTCTTATTTTGTGGCAAAAATGAAGAAATTTCCCTTCTTTGTGGCAAAAAGTATCCATTTCATTTATTTATGGCAAAATTGCAGAAATTCCCCATATTTTGGAGCAAAATTGCAGAAAATCCCCTAATTGTGGGGCAAAAAGTCAGAAATTCCTTATATGTTGGGGCAAAAACACCGAAATTCTCCTTATTTTGGGGCAAAACTCAGAATTCCACATATTTTGGGGCAAAATTCCAGAAATTTTCTTTATTTTGGGGCAAAATTGTAGAAATTTCACTTATTTTGAGGCAAAATTGCAGAAATTTCACTTATTTCAGGGAAAAAAGACAGAAATTTTCCTTATTTTGGGGCAAAAAGGCAGAAATTCCTAATATTTTGTGGCAAAAATGCAGAAATTTTCCTTATTTTGTGTCGAAAAAGCAGAAATTTCCCTTATTTGGGGGCAAAATTGCAGAAATTTCACGTATTTCAGGGCATATTTCAAAAATTCATTTTATTTTGGGGCAAAAAGACAGAAATTCCGTTTATTTTTTAGTAAAAAGGCAGAAATTTCACTTATTTTGAGGTAAAAAGGCAGAAATTACTCTTATTTTGGGGCAAAAATAAAGAAATTTCTATTTTTTTGTGGCAAAAGGTATACATTCCCCTTATTTTTGGGGAAAAAAGCAGAAATACCCCATATTTTGGAGCAAAATTGCAGAAATTCCCCTAGTTGTGGGGCAAAAAAAAAGAAATTCACTATTTGTTGGGGCAAAAAAAAACAGAAATTCTCCTTATATTGGGGCAAAACTCAGAAATTCCACTTATTTTGGGACAAAATTGCAGAAATTTCACTTATTTTGGGGCAAAATTGCAAAAATTTCAATAATTTCAGGGAAAAAAGGCAGAAATTTTCCTTATTTTGGGGCAAAAAGGCAGAAATTCCTAATACTTTGTGGAAAAAATGCAGAAATTCCCTTTATTTTGTTTCAAAAATGGAGAAATTCCTGTTATTTTGAGGTAAAAAGGCTGAAATTCGCCTCATTTGGGGGCAGAAAGGCAGAAATTTCACTTATTTTGGGGCAAAAAACCAGAAATTCCTCTTATTTTGTGGCAAAAAGGCAGAAATTTCTTTTATTTTGGGGCAAAATTGCAGAAATTTAACTTATTTTGGGGCAAAATTGCAGAAATTTCATTTATTTCAGGGAAAAAAGCAGAAATTTTCTTATTTTGGGGCAAAAAGGCAAAAATTTCTTTTATTTTGGTACAAAATTGCAAAAATTTTTATTATTTTGGGGCAAAAATGCAGAAATCTTCCTTATTTTGTGGAAAAATTACAGAAATTTCACTTATTTCAGGGAAAAAATGCAAAAATTTCTCTTATTTTGGGGCAAAAAGGCAGAAATTACTTTTAATTTGCTACAAAATTGCAGAAATTTTTTCTATTTTGGGGAAAAATACAGAATTTCCCCATATTTTCGGGCAAAAAGGCAGAGATTCCCCTTATTATGAGGTAAAAAGGCGGAAATTCCCCTTATTTTGGAGCAAAAAGACAGAAATTCCCCTTATTTTGTGTCAAAAAGGCAGAAATTTCCCTTATTTTGGGGCAAAATTGCAGAAATTTCACTTATTTCAGGGAAAAAAGGCAGAAATTTTCCTTATTTTGGGGCAAAAGTCAGAAATTCCTAATATTTTGTGGCAAAAATGCAGAAATGCCCCTTATTTTGTGTCAAAAAGGCAGAAATTTCCCTTATCTGGGGGCAAAATTGCAGAAATTTCACTTATTTCAGGGCATAATTAAAAAATTGCTTTTATTTTGGGGCAAAAAGACAGAAATTCCGTTTATTTTTGGGTAAAAAGGCAGAAATTTCACTTATTTTGAGGTAAAAAGGCAGAAATTCTTCTTATTTGGGGCAAAAATGAAAAAATTTCCCTTTTTTGTGGGAAAAGGTTTACATTCCCTTTATTTTTGTGAAAAAAAGCAGAAATTCCCCGTATTTTGGAGCAAAATTGCAGAAATTCCCCTAGTTGTGGGGCAAAAAGGGAGAAATTTCCTATTTGTTGGGGCAAAAAGACAGAAATTCTCCTTATTTTGGGGCAAAACTCAGAAATTCCACTTATTTTGGGGCCAAATTGCAGAAATTTCACTTATTTTGGGGCAAAATTGCAGAAATTTCACTTATGTCAGAGAAAAAAGGCAGAAATTTTCTTTATTTTGGGGCAAAAAGGCAGAAATTCCTAATATTTTGAGGTAAAAAGGCTGAAATTCGCCTTATTTGGGTGCAAAAAGGCAGAAATTTTCCTTATTTTAGGGCAAAAAGACAGAAATTTCCCTTATTTTGTGGCAAAAAAACAGAAATTTCTTTTATTTTGGAGCAAAATTGCAGAAATATCACTTATTTGGGGGCAAAATTGCAGAAATTTCACTTATTTCAGGGAAAAAAGGCAGAAATTTTTCTTATTTTGGGGCAAAAAGGCAGAAATTCCTAATATTTTGTGGCAAAAATGCAGAAATTCCCCTTATTTTGTGTCAAAAAGGCAGAAATTTTCCTTATCTGGGGGCACAATTGCAGAAATTTCAATTATTTCAGAGCATAATTCAAAAATTGCTTTTATTTTGGGGCAAAAAGACAGAACTTCCATTTCTTTTTGGTAAAAAGGCAGAAATTTCACATATTTTGAGGTAAAAAGGCAGAAATTCTTCTTATTTTGGGGCAAAAATGAAGAAATTTCACTTTTTTGTGGCAAAAGGTATACATTCCTCTTATTTTTGGAAAAAAAAGCAGAAATTCCCCGTATTTTGAAGCAAAATTGCAGAAATTCCCCTAGTTGTGGGGCAAAAAGGGAGAAATTCCCTATTTGTTGGGGCAAAAAGACAGAAATTCTTTTTATTTTGGGGCAAAACTCAGAAATTCCACTTATTTTGGGGCAAAATTGCAGAAATTTCACTTATTTTGGGGCAAAATTGCAGAAATTTCACTTATTTCAGAGAAAAAAGGAAGAAATTTTCTTTATTTTGGGCAAAAAGGCAGAAATTCCTAATATTTTGAGGTAAAAAGGCTGAAATTCGCCTTATTTGGAGGCAAAAAAGCAGAAATTTCCCTTATTTTAGGGCAAAAAGACAGAAATTCCCCTTATTTTGTGGCAAAAAGGCAGAAATTTCGTTTATTTTGGAGCAAAATTGCAGAAATTTCACTTATTTTGGGGCAAAATTGCAGAAATTTCACTTATTTCTGGGAAAAAAAGCAGAAATTTTCTTATTTTGGGGCAAAAAGCAGAAATTTCTCTCATTTTGGTACAAAATTGCAAAAATTTTTCTTATTTTGGGGCAAAAAGGCAGAAATTTCTCATATTTTGGGGCAAAAATGAAGAAATTTCCCTTATTTTGAGTTAGAAAGGCTGAAATTCCTCTTATTTTGGGGCAAAAAGTCAGAAATTCCGCTTATTTTGGGGCAAAAACAGACATTTCCCTTATTTTAGGGAAAAAATTTTAGAAATTTAATTTATTTCAGGGCAAAAAGTCAGAAATTCCTCTTATTTTGGGGCAAAACTCAGAAATTCCACTTATTTTGGGGCTAAATTCCAGAAATTTCCCTTATTTTGGGGCAAAATTGCAGAAATTTCACTTATTTGGGGCAAAATTGCAGAAATTTCACTTAATTCAGGAAAAAAGGCAGAAATTTTCATTATTTTGGGGCAAAAAAGCAGAAATTCCTAATATTTTGAGGCATAAATGCAGAAATTCCCCTTATTTTGTGTCAAAAATGCAGAAATTTCACTTATTTCAGGGCCTAATTCAAAAATTTCTTTTATTTTGGGGCAAAAAAACAGAAATTCCGTTTATTTTGGGGTAAAAAGGCAGAAATTTCACTTATGTTGAGGTAAAAAGGCAGAAATTCCTCTTATTTTGTGGCAAAAATGAAGAAATTTCCCTTCTTATGGCAAAAAGTATCCATTTCAGTTATTTATGGCAAAATTGCAGAAATTCCCCATATTTTGGAGCAAAATTGCAGAAAATCCCCTAATTGTGGGGCAAAAAGTCAGAAATTCCTTATATGTTGGGGCAAAAACACCGAAATTCTCCTTATTTTGGGGCAAAACTCAGAATTCCACATATTTTGGGGCAAAATTCCAGAAATTTTCTTTATTTTGGGGCAAAATTGTAGAAATTTCACTTATTTTGAGGCAAAATTGCAGAAATTTCACTTATTTCAGGGAAAAAAGACAGAAATTTTCCTTATTTTGGGGCAAAAAGGCAGAAATTCCTAATATTTTGTGGCAAAAATGCAGAAATTTTCCTTATTTTGTGTCGAAAAAGCAGAAATTTCCCTTATTTGGGGGCAAAATTGCAGAAATTTCACGTATTTCAGGGCATATTTCAAAAATTCATTTTATTTTGGGGCAAAAAGACAGAAATTCCGTTTATTTTTTAGTAAAAAGGCAGAAATTTCACTTATTTTGAGGTAAAAAGGCAGAAATTCCTCTTATTTTGGGGCAAAAATAAAGAAATTTCTATTTTTTTGTGGCAAAAGGTATACATTCCCCTTATTTTTGGGGAAAAAAGCAGAAATACCCTATATTTTGGAGCAAAATTGCAGAAATTCCCCTAGTTGTGGGGCAAAAAGAAAGAAATTCACTATTTGTTGGGGCAAAAAGACAGAAATTCTCCTTATATTGGGGCAAAACTCAGAAATTCCACTTATTTTGGGACAAAATTGCAGAAATTTCACTTATTTTGGGGCAAAATTGCAAAAATTTCAATAATTTCAGGGAAAAAAGGCAGAAATTTTCCTTATTTTGGGGCAAAAAGGCAGAAATTCCTAATACTTTGTGGAAAAAATGCAGAAATTCCCCTTATTTTGTTTCAAAAATGGAGAAATTCCTGTTATTTTGAGGTAAAAAGGCTGAAATTCGCCTTATTTGGGGGCAGAAAGGCAGAAATTTCACTTATTTTGGGGCAAAAAACCAGAAATTCCTCTTATTTTGTGGCAAAAAGGCAGAAATTTCTTTTATTTTGGGGCAAAATTGCAGAAATTTAACTTATTTTGGGGCAAAATTGCAGAAATTTCTTTTATTTCAGGGAAAAAAGCAGAAATTTTCTTATTTTGGGGCAAAAAGGCAAAAATTTCTTTTATTTGGTACAAAATTGCAAAAATTTTTATTATTTTGGGGCAAAAATGCAGAAATCTTCCTTATTTTGGGGAAAAATTACAGAAATTTCACTTATTTCAGGGAAAAAACGCAAAAATTTCTCTTATTTTGGGGCAAAAAGGCAGAAATTACTTTTAATTTGCTACAAAATTGCAGACTTTTTTTTTCTATTTTGGGGCAAAAATACAGAATTTCCCCATATTTTCGGGCAAAAAGGCAGAGATTCCCCTTATTATGAGGTAAAAAGGCGGAAATTCCCCTTATTTTGGAGCAAAAAGACAGAAATTCCCCTTATTTTGTGTCAAAAAGGCAGAAATTTCCCTTATTTTGGGGCAAAATTGCAGAAATTTCACTTATTTCAGGGAAAAAAGGCAGAAATTTTCCTTATTTTGGGGCAAAAGTCAGAAATTCCTAATATTTTGTGGCAAAAATGCAGAAATGCCCCTTATTTTGTGTCAAAAAGGCAGAAATTTCCCTTATCTGGGGGCAAAATTGCAGAAATTTCACTTATTTCAGGGCATAATTAAAAAATTGCTTTTATTTTGGGGCAAAAAGACAGAAATTCCGTTTATTTTTGGGTAAAAAGGCAGAAATTTCACTTATTTTGAGGTAAAAAGGCAGAAATTCTTCTTATTTTGGGGCAAAAATGAAAAAATTTCCCTTTTTTGTGGGAAAAGGTATACATTCCCTTTATTTTTGTGAAAAAAAGCAGAAATTCCCCGTATTTTGGAGCAAAATTGCAGAAATTCCCCTAGTTGTGGAGCAAAAAGGGAGAAATTTCCTATTTGTTGGGGCAAAAAGACAGAAATTCTCCTTATTTTGGGGCAAAACTCAGAAATTCCAATTATTTTTGGGCAAAATTGCAGAAATTTCACTTATTTTGGGGCAAAATTGCAGAAATTTCACTTATGTCAGAGAAAAAAGGCAGAAATTTTCTTTATTTTGGGGCAAAAAGGCAGAAATTCCTAATATTTTGAGGTAAAAAAGCTGAAATTCGCCTTATTTGGGTGCAAAAAGGCAGAAATTTCCCTTATTTTAGGGCAAAAGACAGAAATTTCCCTTATTTTGTGGCAAAAAAACAGAAATTTCTTTTATTTTGGAGCAAAATTGCAGAAATATCACTTATTTTGGGGCAAAATTGCAGAAATTTCACTTATTTCAGGGAAAAAAGGCAGAAATTTTTCTTATTTTGGGGCAAAAAGGAAGAAATTCCTAATATTTTGTGGCAAAAATGCAGAAATTCCCCTTATTTTGTGTGAAAAAGGCAGAAATTTTTCTTATCTGGGGGCACAATTGCAGAAATTTCAATTATTTCAGAGCATAATTCAAAAATTGCTTTTATTTTGGGGCAAAAAGACAGAACTTCCATTTCTTTTTGGGTAAAAAGGCAGAAATTTCACATATTTTGAGGTAAAAAGGCAG
This sequence comes from Micromys minutus, assembly GCF_963924665.1. NCBI lineage: Eukaryota > Metazoa > Chordata > Mammalia > Rodentia > Muridae > Micromys > Micromys minutus. The sequence continues at coordinate 82,307 of NW_027667451.1, forward strand.
AAATTCTTCTTATTTTGGGGCAAAAATGAAGAAATTTCCCTTTTTGTGGCAAAAGGTATACATTCCCCTTATTTTTGGGAAAAAAAGCAGAAATTCCCCGTATTTTGGAGCAAAATTGCAGAAATTCCCCTAGTTGTGAAACAAAAAGGGAGAAATTCCCTATTTGTTGGGGCAAAAAGACAGAAATTCTCCTTATTTTTGGGCAAAACTCAAAAATTCCACTTATTTTGGGGCAAAATTGCAGAAATTTCACTTATTTTGGGGCAAAATTGCAGAAATTTCACTTATTTCAGAGAAAAAAGGCAGAAATTTTCTTTATTTTGGGGAAAAAGGGCAGAAATTCCTAATATTTTGAGGTAAAAAGGCTGAAATTCGCCTTATTTGGTGGAAAAAGGCAGAAATTTACCTTATTTTAGGGCAAAAAGACAGAAATTCCCCTTATTTTGTGGCAAAAAGGCAGAAATTTCTTTCATTTTGGAGCAAAATTGCAGAAATTTCACTTATTTTGGGGCAAAATTGCAGAAATTTCACTTATTTCAGGGAAAAAAAGCAGAAATTTTCTTATTTTGGGGCAAAAAGCAGAAATTTCTTTCATTTTGGTACAAAATTGCAAAAATTTTTCTTATTTTGGGGCAAAAAGGCAGAAATTTCTCATATTTTGGGGCAAAAATGAAGAAATTTCCCTTATTTTGAGGTAAAAAGGCTGAAATTCCTCTTATTTTGGGGCAAAAAGTCAGAAATTCCGCTTATTTTGGGGCAAAAACAGACATTTCCCTTATTTTGGGGAAAAATTTTAGAAATTTAATTTATTTCAGGGCAAAAAGTCAGAAATTCCCCTTATCTTGAGGCAAAACTCAGAAATTCCACTTATTTTGGGGCTAAATTCCAGAAATTTCCCTTATTTGGGGGAAAAATTGCAGAAATTTCACTTATTTGGGGCAAAATTGCAGAAATTTCACTTAATTCAGGAAAAAAGGCAGAAATTTTCATTATTTTGGGGCAAAAAGGCAGAAATTCCTAATATTTTGTGGCATAAATGCAGAAATTCCCCTTATTTTGTGTCAAAAATGCAGAAATTTCACTTATTTCAGGGCATAATTCAAAAATTTCTTTTATTTTGGGGCAAAAAGACAGAAATTCCGTTTATTTTGGGGTAAAAAGGCAGAAATTTCACTTATTTTGAGGTAAAAAGGCAGAAATTCCTCTTATTTTGTGGCAAAAATGAAGAAATTTCCCTTCTTTGTGGCAAAAAGTATCCATTTCATTTATTTATGGCAAAATTGCAGAAATTCCCCATATTTTGGAGCAAAATTGCAGAAAATCCCCTAATTGTGGGGCAAAAAGTCAGAAATTCCTTATATGTTGGGGCAAAAACACGGAAATTCTCCTTATTTTGGGGCAAAACTCAGAATTCCACATATTTTGGGAAAAAATTCCAGAAATTTCCTTTATTTTGGGGCAAAATTGTAGAAATTTCACTTATTTTGAGGCAAAATTGCAGACATTTCACTTATTTCAGGGAAAAAAGACAGAAATTTTCCTTATTTTGGGGCAAAAAGGCAGAAATTCCTAATATTTTGTGGCAAAAATGCAGAAATTTTCTTTATTTTGTGTCGAAAAAGCAGAAATTTCCCTTATTTGGGGGCAAAATTGCAGAAATTTCACTTATTTCAGGGCATATTTCAAAAATTCATTTTATTTTGGGGCAAAAAGACAGAAATTCCGTTTATTTTTTGGTAAAAAGGCAGAAATTTCACTTATTTTGAGGTAAAAAGGCAGATATTCCTCTTATTTTGGGGCAAAAATAAAGAAATTTCTATTTTTTTGTGGCAAAAGGTATATATTCCCCTTATTTTTGGGGAAAAAAGCAGAAATACCCCATATTTTGGAGCAAAATTGCAGAAATTCCCCTAGTTGTGGGGCAAAAAGAAAGAAATTCACTATTTGTTGGGGCAAAATACAGAAATTCTCCTTATATTGGGGCAAAACTCAGAAATTCCACTTATTTTGGGACAAAATTGCAGAAATTTCACTTATTTTGGGGCAAAATTGCAAAAATTTCAATAATTTCAGGGAAAAAAGGCAGAAATTTTCCTTATTTTGGGGCAAAAAGGCAGAAATTCCTAATACTTTGTGGAAAAAAATGCAGAAATTCCCCTTATTTTGTTTCAAAAATGGAGAAATTCCTCTTATTTTGAGGTAAAAAGGCTGAAATTCGCCTTATTTGGGGGCAGAAAGGCAGAAATTTCACTTATTTTGGGGCAAAAAAACAGAAATTCCTCTTATTTTGTGGCAAAAAGGCAGAAATTTCTTTTATTTTGGGGCAAAATTGCAGAAATTTAACTTATTTTGGGGCAAAATTGCAGAAATTTCATTTATTTCAGGGAAAAAAGCAGAAATTTTCTTATTTTGGGGCAAAAAGGCAAAAATTTCTTTTATTTTTGTACAAAATTGCAAAAATTTTTATTATTTTGGGGCAAAAATGCAGAAATCTTCCTTATTTTGGGGAAAAATTACAGAAATTTCACTTATTTCAGGGAAAAAACGCAAAAATTTCTCTTATTTTGGGGCAAAAAGGCAAATTACTTTTAATTTGCTACAAAATTGCAGAAATTTTCTCTATTTTGGGGCAAAAATACAGAATTTCCCCATATTTTAGGGCAAAAAGGCAGAGATTCCCCTTATTATGAGGTAAAAAGGCGGAAATTCCCCTTATTTTGGAGCAAAAAGACAGAAATTCCCCATATTTTGTGTCAAAAAGGCAGAAATTTCCCTTATTTTGGGGCAAAATTGCAGAAATTTCACTTATTTCAGGGAAAAAAGGCAGAAATTTCCCTTATTTTGGGGCAAATTCAGAAATTCCTAATATTTTGTGGCAAAAATGCAGAAATGCCCCTTATTTTGTGTCAAAAAGGCAGAAATTTCCCTTATCTGGGGGCAAAATTGCAGAAATTTCACTTATTTCAGGGCATAATTAAAAAATTGCTTTTATTTTGGGGCAAAAAGACAGAAATTCCGTTTATTTTTGGGTAAAAAGGCAGAAATTTCACTTATTTTGAGGTAAAAAGGCAGAAATTCTTATTTTGGGGTAAAAATGAAGAAATTTCCCTTTTTTGTGGGAAAAGGTATACATTCCCTTTATTTTTGTGAAAAAAAAAGCAGAAATTCCCCGTATTTTGGAGCAAAATTGCAGAAATTCCCCTAGTTGTGGGGCAAAAAGGGAGAAATTTCCTATTTGTTGGGGCAAAAAGACAGAAATTCTCCTTATTTTGGGGCAAAACTCAGAAATTCCACTTATTTTGGGGCAAAATTGCAGAAATTTCACTTATTCTGGGCAAAATTGCAGAAATTTCACTTATGTCAGAGAAAAAAGTCAGAAATTTTCTTTATTTTGGGGCAAAAAGGCAGAAATTCCTAATATTTTGAGGTAAAAAGGCTGAAATTCGCCTGATTTGGGGGCAAAAAGGCAGAAATTTCCCTTATTTTGTGGCAAAAAAACAGAAATTTCTTTTATTTTGGAGCAAAATTGCAGAAATATCACTTATTTATGGGCAAAATTGCAGAAATTTCACTTATTTCAGGGAAAAAAGGCAGAAATTTTTCTTATTTTGGGGCAAAAAGGCAGAAATTCTTAATATTTTGTGGCAAAAAGCAGAAATTTCTTTCATTTTGGTACAAAATTGCAAAAATTTTTCTTATTTTGGGGCAAAAAGGCAGAAATTTCTCATATTTTGGGGCAAAAATGAAGAAATTTCCCTTATTTTGAGGTAAAAAGGCTGAAATTCCTCTTATTTTGGGCAAAAAGTCAGAAATTCCGCTTATTTTGGGGCAAAAACAGACATTTCCCTTATTTTGGGGAAAAATTTTAGAAATTTAATTTATTTCAGGGCAAAAAGTCAGAAATTCCCCTTTATTTATGGCAAAACTCAGAAATTCCACTTATTTTGGGGCTAAATTCCAGAAATTTTCCTTATTTTGGGCAAAATTCCAGAAATTTCACTTATTTGGGGCAAAATTGCAGAAATTTCACTTAATTCAGGAAAAAGGGCAGAAATTTTCATTATTTTGGGGCAAAAAATCAGAAATTCCTAATATTTTGTGGCATAAATGCAGAAATTCCCCTTATTTTGTGTCAAAAAGGCAGAAATTTCACTTATTTCGGGGCATAATTCAAAAATTTCTTTTATTTTGGGGCAAAAAGACAGAAATTCCGTTTATTTTGGGGTAAAAAGGCAGAAATTTCACTTATTTTGAGGTAAAAAGGCAGAAATTCCTCTTATTTTGTGGCAAAAATGAAGAAATTTCCCTTCTTTGTGGCAAAAAGTATCCATTTCATTTATTTATGGCAAAATTGCAGAAATTCCCCATATTTTGGAGCAAAATTGCAGAAAATCCCCTAATTGTGGGGCAAAAAGTCAGAAATTCCTTATATGTTGGGGCAAAAACACCGAAATTCTCCTTATTTTGGGGCAAAACTCAGAATTCCACATATTTTGGGGCAAAATTCCAGAAATTTCCTTTATTTTGGGGCAAAATTGTAGAAATTTCACTTATTTTGAGGCAAAATTGCAGAAATTTCAATTATTTCAGGGAAAAAAGACAGAAATTTTCCTTATTTTGGGGCAAAAAGGCAGAAATTCCTAATATTTTGTGGCAAAAATGCAGAAATTTTCCTTATTTTCTGTCGAAAAAGCAGAAATTTCCCTTATTTGGGGGCAAAATTGCAGAAATTTCACTTATTTCAGGGCATATTTCAAAAATTCAATTTATTTTGGGGCAAAAAGAAGGAAATTCCGTTTATTTTTTGGTAAAAAGGCAGAAATTTCACTTATTTTGAGGTAAAAAGGCAGAAATTCCTCTTATTTTGGGGCAAAAATAAAGAAATTTCTATTTTTTGTGGCAAAAGGTATACATTCCCCTTATTTTTGGGGAAAAAAGCAGAAATACCCCATATTTTGGAGCAAAATTGCAGAAATTCCCCTAGTTGTGGGGCAAAAAGGGAGAAATTCACTATTTGTTGGGGCAAAAATACAGAAATTCTCCTTATATTAGGGCAAAACTCAGAAATTCCACTTATTTTGGGACAAAATTGCAGAAATTTCACTTATTTTGGGGCAAAATTGCAAAAATTTCAATAATTTCAGGGAAAAAAGGCAGAAATTTTCCTTATTTTGGGGCAAAAAGGCAGAAATTCCTAATACTTTGTGGAAAAAATGCAGAAATTCCCCTTATTTTGTTTCAATATGGAGAAATTCCTCTTATTTTGAGGTAAAAAGGCTGAAATTCGCCTCATTTGGGGGCAGAAAGGCAGAAATTTCACTTATTTTGGGGCAAAAAAACAGAAATTCCTCTTATTTTGTGGCAAAAAGGCAGAAATTTCTTTTATTTTGGGGCAAAATTGCAGAAATTTAACTTATTTTGGGGCAAAATTGCAGAAATTTTTTTTATTTCAGGGAAAAAAGCAGAAATTTTCTTATTTTGGGGCAAAAAGGCAAAAATTTCTTTTATTTTGGTACAAAATTGCAAAAACTTTTATTATTTTGGGGCAAAAATGCAGAAATCTTCCTTATTTTGGGGAAAAATTATAGAAATTTCACTTATTTCAGGGAAAAAACGCAAAAATTTCTCTTATTTTGGGGCAAAAAGGCAGAAATTACTTTTAATTTGCTACAAAATTGCAGAAATTTTCTCTATTTTGGGGCAAAAATACAGAATTTCCCCATATTTTAGGGCAAAAAGGCAGAGATTCCCCTTATTATGAGGTAAAAAGGCGGAAATTCCCCTTATTTTGGAGCAAAAAGACAGAAATTCCCCATATTTTGTGTCAAAAAGGCAGAAATTTCCCTTATTTTGGGGCAAAATTGCAGAAATTTCACTTATTTCAGGGAAAAAGGCAGAAATTTTCCTTATTTTGGGGCAAAAGTCAGAAATTCCTAATATTTTGTGGCAAAAATGCAGAAATGCCCCTTATTTTTGTCAAAAAGGCAGAAATTTCCCTTATCTGGGGGCAAAATTGCAGAAATTTCACTTATTTCAGGGCATAATTAAAAAATTGCTTTTATTTTGGGGCAAAAAGACAGAAATTCCGTTTATTTTTGGGTAAAAAGGCAGAAATTTCACTTATTTTGAGGTAAAAAGGCAGAAATTCTTCTTATTTTGGGGCAAAAATGAAAAAATTTCCCTTTTTTGTGGGAAAAGGTATACATTCCCTTTATTTTTGTGAAAAAAAGCAGAAATTCCCCGTATTTTGCAGCAAAATTGCAGAAATTCCCCTAGTTGTGGGGCAAAAAGGGAGAAATTTCCTATTTGTTGGGGCAAAAAGACAGAAATTCTCCTTATTTTGGGGCAAAACTCAGAAATTCCACTTATTTTGGGGCAAAATTGCAGAAATTTCACTTATTTTGGGGCAAAATTGCAGAAATTTCACATATGTCAGAGAAAAAAGGCAGAAATTTTCTTTATTTTGGGGCAAAAAGGCAGAAATTCCTAATATTTTGAAGTAAAAAGGCTGAAATTCGCCTTATTTGGGGGCAAAAAGGCAGAAATTTCCCTTATTTTAGGGCAAAAAGATAGAAATTTCCCTTACTTTGTGGCAAAAAAACAGAAATTTCTTTTATTTTGGAGCAAAATTGCAGAAATATCACTTATTTTGGGGCAAAATTGCAGAAATTTCACTTATTTCAGGGAAAAAAGGCAGAAATTTTTCTTAATTTGAGGCAAAAAGGCAGAAATTCCTAATAGTTTGTGGCAAAAATGCAGAAATTCCCCTTATTTTGTGTGAAAAAGGCAGAAATTTCCCTTATCTGGGGGCACAATTGCAGAAATTTCAATTATTTCAGAGCATAATTCAAAAATTGCTTTTATTTTGGGGCAAAAGACAGAACTTCCATTACTTTTTGGGTAAAAAGGCAGAAATTTCACATATTTTGAGGTAAAAAGGCAGAAATTCTTCTTATTTTGGGGCAAAAATGAAGAAATTACCCTTTTTGTGATAAAAGGTATACATTCCCCTTATTTTTGGGAAAAAAAGCAGAAATTCCCCGTATTTTGGAGCAAAATTGCAGAAATTCCCCTAGTTGTGGGGCAAAAAGGGAGAAATTCCCTATTTGTTGGGGCAAAAAGACAGAAATTCTCCTTATTTTGGGGCAAAACTCAGAAATTCCACATATTTTGGGGCAAAATTGCAGAAATTTCACTTATTTTGGGGCAAAATTGCAGAAATTTCACTTATTTCAGAGAAAAAAGGCAGAAATTTTCTTTATTTTGGGGAAAAAGGGCAGAAATTCCTAATATTTTGAGGTAAAAAGGCTGAAATTCGCCTTATTTGGTGGCAAATAGGCAGAAATTTCCCTTATTTTAGGGCAAAAAGACAGAAATTCCCCTTATTTTGTGGCAAAAACGCAGAAATTTCTTTCATTTGGAAGCAAAATTGCAGAAATTTCACTTATTTCAGGGAAAAAAGACAGAAATTTTCCTTATTTTGGGGCAAAAAGGCAGAAATTCCTAATATTTTGTGGCAAAAATGCAGAAATTTTCCTTATTTTTTGTCGAAAAAGCAGAAATTTCCCTTATTTGGGGGCAAAATTGCAGAAATTTCACTTATTTCAGGGCATATTTCAAAAATTCATTTTATTTTGGGGCAAAAAGACAGAAATTCCGTTTATTTTTTGGTAAAAAGGCAGAAATTTCACTTATTTTGAGGTAAAAAGGCAGAAATTCCTCTTATTTTGGGGCAAAAATAAAGAAATTTCTATTTTTTTGTGGCAAAAGGTATTTATTCCCCTTATTTTTGGGGAAAAAAGCAGAAATAACCCATATTTTGGAGCAAAATTGCAGAAATTCCCCTAGTTGTGGGGCAAAAAGGGAGAAATTCACTATTTGTTGGGGCAAAAAGACAGAAATTCTCCTTATATTGGGGCAAAACTCAGAAATTCCACTTATTTTGGGACAAAATTGCAGAAATTTCACTTATTTTGGGGCAAAATTGCAAAAATTTCAATAATTTCAGGGAAAAAAGGCAGAAATTTTCCTTATTTTGGGGCAAAAAGGCAGAAATTCCTAATACTTTGTGGAAAAAATGCAGAAATTCCCCTTATTTTGTTTCAAAAATGGAGAAATTCCTCTTATTTTGAAGTAAAAAGGCTGAAATTCGCCTTATTTGGGGGCAGAAAGGCAGAAATTTCACTTATTTTGGGGCAAAAAACCAGAAATTCCTCTTATTTTGTGGCAAAAAGGCAGAAATTTCTTTTATTTTGGGGCAAAATTGCAGAAATTTAACTTATTTTGGGGCAAAATTGCAGAAACTTCATTTATTTCAGGGAAAAAAGCAGAAATTTTCTTATTTTGGGGCAAAAAGGCAAAAATTTCTTTTATTTTGGTACAAAATTGCAAAAACTTTTATTATTTTGGGGCAAAAATGCAGAAATCTTCCTTATTTTGGGGAAAAATTACAGAAATTTCACTTATTTCAGGGAAAAAACGCAAAAATTTCTCTTATTTTGGGGCAAAAAGGCAGAAATTACTTTTAATTTGCTACAAAATTGCAGAAATTTTCTCTATTTTGGGGCAAAAATACAGAATTTCCCCATATTTTAGGGCAAAAAGGCAGAGATTCCCCTTATTATGAGGTCAAAAGGCGGAAATTCCCCTTATTTTGGAGCAAAAAGACAGAAATTCCCCTTATTTTGTGTCAAAAAGGCAGAAATTTCCCTTATTTTGGGGCAAAATTGCAGAAATTTCACTTATTTCAGGGAAAAAAGGCAGAAATTTCCCTTATTTTGGGGCAAAAGTCAGAAATTCCTAATATTTTGTGGCAAAAATGCAGAAATTTTCCTTATTTTGTGTCGAAAAAGCAGAAATTTCCCTTATTTGGGGGCAAAATTGCAGAAATTTCACTTATTTCAGGGCATATTTCAAAAATTCATTTTATTTTGGGGCAAAAAGACAGAAATTCCGTTTATTTTTTGGTAAAAAGGCAGAAATTTCACTTATTTTGAGGTAAAAAGGCAGAAATTCCTCTTATTTTGGGGCAAAAATAAAGAAATTTCTATTTTTTTGTGGCAAAAGGTATACATTCCCCTTATTTTTGGGGAAAAAAGCAGAAATACCCCATATTTTGGAGCAAAATTGCAGAAATTCCTAGTTGTGGGGCAAAAAGGGAGAAATTCACTATTTGTTGGGGCAAAAAGACAGAAATTCTCCTTATATTGGGGCAAAACTCAGAAATTCCACTTATTGGGACAAAATTGCAGAAATTTCACTTATTTTGGGGCAAAATTGCAAAAATTTCAATAATTTCAGGGAAAAAAGGCAGAAATTTTCCTTATTTTGGGGCAAAAAGGCAGAAATTTCTAATACTTTGTGGAAAAAATGCAGAAATTCCCCTTATTTTGTTTCAAAAATGGAGAAATTCCTCTTATTTTGAAGTAAAAAGGCTGAAATTCGCCTTATTTGGGGGCAGAAAGGCAGAAATTTCACTTATTTTGGGGCAAAAAACCAGAAATTCCTCTTATTTTGTGGCAAAAAGGCAGAAATTTCTTTTATTTTGGGGCAAAATTGCAGAAATTTAACTTATTTTGGGGCAAAATTGCAGAAACTTCATTTATTTCAGGGAAAAAAGCAGCAATTTTCTTATTTTGGGGCAAAAAGGCAAAAATTTCTTTTATTTTGGTACAAAATTGCAAAAACTTTTATTATTTTGGGGCAAAAATGCAGAAATCTTCCTTATTTTGGGGAAAAATTATAGAAATTTCACTTATTTCAGTGAAAAAACGCAAAAATTTCTCTTATTTTGGGGCAAAAAGGCAGAAATTACTTTTAATTTGCTACAAAATTGCAGAAATTTTCTCTATTTTGGGGCAAAAATACAGAATTTCCCCATATTTTAGGGCAAAAAGGCAGAGATTCCCCTTATTATGAGGTAAAAAGGCGGAAATTCCCCTTATTTTGGAGCAAAAAGACAGAAATTCCCCTTATTTTGTGTCAAAAAGGCAGAAATTTCCCTTATTTTGGGGCAAAATTGCAGAAATTTCACTTATTTCAGGGAAAAAAGGCAGAAATTTCCCTTATTTTGGGGCAAAAGTCAGAAATTCCTAATATTTTGTGGCAAAAATGCAGAAATGCCCCTTATTTTGTGTCAAAAAGGCAGAAATTTCCCTTATCTGGGGGCAAAATTGCAGAAATTTCACTTATTTCAGGGCATAATTAAAAAATTGCTTTTATTTTGGGGCAAAAAGACAGAAATTCCGTTTATTTTTGGGTAAAAAGGCAGAAATTTCACTTATTTTGAGGTAAAAAGGCAGAAATTCTTCTTATTTTGGGGCAAAAATGAAAAAATTTCCCTTTTTTGTGGGAAAAGGTATACATTCCCTTTATTTTTGTGAAAAAAAGCAGAAATTCCCCGTATTTTGGAGCAAAATTGCAGAAATTTCCCTAGTTGTGGGGCAAAAAGGGAGAAATTTCCTATTTTTTGGGGCAAAAAGACAGAAATTCTCCTTATTTTGGGGCAAAACTCAGAAATTCCACTTATTTTGGGGCAAAATTGCAGAAATTTCACTTATTTTGGGGCAAAATTGCAGAAATTTCACTTATGTCAGAGAAAAAAGGCAGAAATTTTCTTTATTTTGGGGCAAAAAGGCAGAAATTCCTAATATTTTGAGGTAAAAAGGCTGAAATTCGCCTTATTTGGGGGCAAAAAGGCAGAAATTTCCCTTATTTTAGGGCAAAAAGACAGAAATTTCCCTTATTTTGTGGCAAAAAAACAGTAATTTCTTTTATTTTGGAGCAAAATTGCAAAATATCACTTATTTTGGGGCAAAATTGCAGAAATTTCACTTATTTCAGGGAAAAAAACAGAAATTTTTCTTAATTTGGGGCAAAAAGGCAGAAATTCCTAATATTTTGTGGCAAAAATGCAGAAATTCCCCTTATTTTGTGTCAAAAAGGCAGAAATTTCCCTTATCTGGGGGCACAATTGCAGAAATTTCAATTATTTCAGAGCATAATTCAAAAATTGCTTTTATTTTGGGGCAAAAAGTCAGAACTTCCATTTCTTTTTGGGTAAAAAGGCAGAAATTTCACATATTTTGAGGTAAAAAGGCAGAAATTCTTCTTATTTTGGGGCAAAAATGAAGAAATTTCCCTTTTTGTGGCAAAAGGTATACATTCCCCTTATTTTTGGGAAAAAAAAGCAGAAATTCCCCGTATTTTGGAGCAAAATTGCAGAAATTCCCCTAGTTGTGGGACAAAAAGGGAGAAATTCCCTATTTGTTGGGGCAAAAAGACAGAAATTCTCCTTATTTTTGGGCAAAACTCAAAAATTCCACTTATTTTGGGGCAAAATTGAAGAAATTTCACTTATTTTGGGGCAAAATTGCAGAAATTTCACTTATTTCAGAGAAAAAAGGCAGAAATTTTCTTTATTTTGGGGAAAAAGGGCAGAAATTCCTAATATTTTGAGGTAAAAAGGATGAAATTCGCCTTATTTGGTGGAAAAAGGCAGAAATTTACCTTATTTTAGGGCAAAAAGACAGAAATTCCCCTTATTTTGTGGCAAAAAGGCAGAAATTTCTTTCATTTTGGAGCAAAATTGCAGAAATTTCACTTATTTTGGGGCAAAATTGCAGAAATTTCACTTATTTCAGGGAAAAAAAGCAGAAATTTTCTTATTTTGGGGCAAAAAGCAGAAATTTCTTTCATTCTGGTACAAAATTGCAAAAATTTTTCTTATTTTGGGGCAAAAAGGCAGAAATTTCTCATATTTTGGGGCAAAAATGAAGAAATTTCCCTTATTTTGAGGTAAAAAGGCTGAAATTCCTCTTATTTTGGGGCAAAAAGTCAGAAATTCCGCTTATTTTGGGGCAAAAACAGACATTTCCCTTATTTTGGGGAAAAATTTTAGAAATTTAATTTATTTCAGGGCAAAAAGTCAGAAATTCCCCTTATCTTGAGGCAAAACTCAGAAATTCCACTTATTTTGGGGCTAAATTCCAGAAATTTCCCTTATTTTGGGGAAAAATGGCAGAAATTTCACTTATTTGGGGCAAAATTGCAGAAATTTCACTTAATTCAGGAAAAAAGGCAGAAATTTTCATTATTTTGGGGCAAAAGTCAGAAATTCCTAATATTTTGTGGCAAAAATGCAGAAATGCTCCTTATTTTGTGTCAAAAAGGCAGAAATTTCCCTTATCTGGGGGCAAAATTGCAGAAATTTCACTTATTTCAGGGCATAATTAAAAAATTGCTTTTATTTTGGGGCAAAAAGACAGAAATTCCGTTTATTTTTGGGTAAAAAGGCAGAAATTTCACTTATTTTGAGGTAAAAAGGCAGAAATTCTTCTTATTTTGGGGCAAAAATGAAAAAATTTCCCTTTTTTGTGGGAAAAGGTATACATTCCCTTTATTTTTGTGAAAAAAAGCAGAAATTCCCCGTATTTTGGAGCAAAATTGCAGAAATTTCCCTAGTTGTGGGGCAAAAAGGGAGAAATTTCCTATTTTTTGGGGCAAAAAGACAGAAATTCTCCTTATTTTGGGGCAAAACTCAGAAATTCCACTTATTTTGGGGCAAAAAGGCAGAAATTCCTAATATTTTGTGGCAAAAATGCAGAAATTCCCCTTATTTTGTGTCAAAAAGGCAGAAATTTCCCTTATCTGGGGGCACAATTGCAGAAATTTCAATTATTTCAGAGCATAATTCAAAAATTGCTTTTATTTTGGGGCAAAAAGACAGAACTTCCATTTCTTTTTGGGTAAAAAGGCAGAAATTTCACATATTTTGAGGTAAAAAGGCAGAAATTCTTCTTATTTTGGGGCAAAAATGAAGAAATTTCCCTTTTTGTGGCAAAAGGTATACATTCCCCTTATTTTTGGGAAAAAAAAGCAGAAATTCCCCGTATTTTGGAGCAAAATTGCAGAAATTCCCCTAGTTGTGGGACAAAAAGGGAGAAATTCCCTATTTGTTGGGGCAAAAAGACAGAAATTCTCCTTATTTTTGGGCAAAACTCAAAAATTCCACTTATTTTGGGGCAAAATTGAAGAAATTTCACTTATTTTGGGGCAAAATTGCAGAAATTTCACTTATTTCAGAGAAAAAAGGCAGAAATTTTCTTTATTTTGGGGAAAAAGGGCAGAAATTCCTAATATTTTGAGGTAAAAAGGATGAAATTCGCCTTATTTGGTGGAAAAAGGCAGAAATTTACCTTATTTTAGGGCAAAAAGACAGAAATTCCCCTTATTTTGTGGCAAAAAGGCAGAAATTTCTTTCATTTTGGAGCAAAATTGCAGAAATTTCACTTATTTTGGGGCAAAATTGCAGAAATTTCACTTATTTCAGGGAAAAAAAGCCGAAATTTTCTTATTTTGGGGCAAAAAGCAGAAATTTCTTTCATTCTGGTACAAAATTGCAAAAATTTTTCTTATTTTGGGGCAAAAAGGCAGAAATTTCTCATATTTTGGGGCAAAAATGAAGAAATTTCCCTTATTTTGAGGTAAAAAGGCTGAAATTCCTCTTATTTTGGGGCAAAAAGTCAAAAATTCCGCTTATTTTGGGGCAAAAACAGACATTTCCCTTATTTTGGGGAAAAATTTTAGAAATTTAATTTATTTCAGGGCAAAAAGTCAGAAATTCTCCTTATCTTGAGGCAAAACTCAGAAATTCCACTTATTTTGGGGCTAAATTCCAGAAATTTCCCTTATTTTGGGGAAAAATTGCAGAAATTTCACTTATTTGGGGCAAAATTGCAGAAATTTCACTTAATTCAGGAAAAAAGGCAGAAATTTTCATTATTTTGGGGCAAAAGTCAGAAATTCCTAATATTTTGTGGCAAAAATGCAGAAATGCTCCTTATTTTGTGTCAAAAAGGCAGAAATTTCCCTTATCTGGGGGCAAAATTGCAGAAATTTCACTTATTTCAGGGCATAATTAAAAAATTGCTTTTATTTTGGGGCAAAAAGACAGAAATTCCGTTTATTTTTGGGTAAAATTGCAGAAATTTCACTTATTTTGAGGTAAAAAGGCAGAAATTCTTCTTATTTTGGGGCAAAAATGAAAAAATTTCCCTTTTTTGTGGGAAAAGGTATACATTCCCTTTATTTTTGTGAAAAAAAGCAGAAATTCCCCGTATTTTGGAGCAAAATTGCAGAAATTTCCCTAGTTGTGGGGCAAAAAGGGAGAAATTTCCTATTTTTTGGGGCAAAAAGACAGAAATTCTCCTTATTTTGGGGCAAAACTCAGAAATTCCACTTATTTTGGGGCAAAATTGCAGAAATTTCACTTATTTTGGGGCAAAATTGCAGAAATTTCACTTATGTCAGAGAAAAAAGGCAGAAATTTTCTTTATTTTGGGGCAAAAAGGCAGAAATTCCTAATATTTTGAGGTAAAAAGGCTGAAATTCGCCTTATTTGGGGGCAAAAAGGCAGAAATTTCCCTTATTTTAGGGCAAAAAGACAGAAATTTCCCTTATTTTGTGGCAAAAAAACAGTAATTTCTTTTATTTTGGAGCAAAATTGCAGAAATATCACTTATTTTGGGGCAAAATTGCAGAAATTTCACTTATTTCAGGGAAAAAAACAGAAATTTTTCTTAATTTGGGGCAAAAAGGCAGAAATTCCTAATATTTTGTGGCAAAAATGCAGAAATTCCCCTTATTTTGTGTCAAAAAGGCAGAAATTTCCCTTATCTGGGGGCACAATTGCAGAAATTTCAATTATTTCAGAGCATAATTCAAAAATTGCTTTTATTTTGGGGCAAAAAGACAGAACTTCCATTTCTTTTTGGGTAAAAAGGCAGAAATTTCACATATTTTGAGGTAAAAAGGCAGAAATTCTTCTTATTTTGGGGCAAAAATGAAGAAATTTCCCTTTTTGTGGCAAAAGGTATACATTCCCCTTATTTTTGGGAAAAAAAGCAGAAATTCCCCGTATTTTGTAGCAAAATTGCAGAAATTCCCCTAGTTGTGGGGCAAAAAGGGAGAAATTCCCTATTTGTTGGGGCAAAAAGACAGAAATTCTCCTTATTTTGGGGCAAAACTCAGAAATTCCACTTATTTTGGGGCAAAATTGCAGAAATTTCACTTATTTTGGGGCAAAATTGCAGAAATTTCACTTTTTTCAGAGAAAAAAGGCAGAAATTTTCTTTATTTTGGGGAAAAAGGGCAGAAATTCCTAATATTTTGAGGTAAAAAGGCTGAAATTCGCCTTATTTGGTGGCAAAAAGGCAGAAATTTCCCTTATTTTAGGGCAAAAAGACAGAAATTCCCCTTATTTTGTGGCAAAAAGGCAGAAATTTCTTTCATTTTGGAGCAAAATTGCAGAAATTTCACTTATTTTGGGGCAAAATTGCAGAAATTTCACTTATTTCAGGGAAAAAAAGCAGAAATTTTCTTATTTTGGGGCAAAAAGCAGAAATTTCTTTCATTTTGGTACAAAATTGCAAAAATTTTTATTATTTTGGGGCAAAAAGGCAGAAATTTTTCTTATTTTGAGGTAAAAAGGCTGAAATTTCTCTTATTTTGGGGCAAAAAGTCAGAAATTCCGCTTATTTTGGGGCAAAAACAGACATTTCCCTTATTTTGGGGAAAAATTTTAGAAATTTAATTTATTTCAGGGCAAAAAGTCAGAAATTCCCCTTATTTTGGGGCAAAACTCAGAAATTCCACTTATTTTGGGGCTAAATTCCAGAAATTTTCCTTATTTTGGGCAAAATTCCAGAAATTTCACTTATTTGGGGCAAAATTGCAGAAATTTCACTTAATTCAGGAAAAAGGGCAGATATTTTCATTATTTTGGGGCAAAAAATCAGAAATTCCTAATATTTTGTGGCATAAATGCAGAAATTCCCCTTATTTTGTGTCAAAAAGGCAGAAATTTCACTTATTTCGGGGCATAATTCAAAAATTTCTTTTATTTTGGGGCAAAAAGACAGAAATTCCGTTTATTTTGGGGTAAAAAGGCAGAAATTTCACTTATTTTGAGGTAAAAAGGCAGAAATTCCTCTTATTTTGTGGCAAAAATGAAGAAATTTCCCTTCTGTGTGGCAAAAAGTATCCATTTCATTTATTTATGGCAAAATTGCAGAAATTCCCCATATTTTGGAGCAAAATTGCAGAAAATCCCCTAATTGTGGGGCAAAAAGTCAGAAATTCCTTATATGTTGGGGCAAAAACACCGAAATTCTCCTTATTTTGGGGCAAAACTCAGAATTCCACATATTTTGGGGCAAAATTCCAGAAATTTCCTTTATTTTGGGGCAAAATTGTAGAAATTTCACTTATTTTGAGGCAAAATATCAGAAATTTCACTTATTTCAGGGAAAAAAGACAGAAATTTTCCTTATTTTGGGGCAAAAAGGCAGAAATTCCTAATATTTTGTGGCAAAAATGCAGAAATTTTCCTTATTTTGTGTCGAAAAAGCAGAAATTTCCCTTATTTGGGGGCAAAATTGCAGAAATTTCACTTATTTCAGGGCATATTTCAAAAATTCATTTTATTTTGGGGCAAAAAGAAGGAAATTCCGTTTATTTTTTGGTAAAAAGGCAGAAATTTCACTTATTTTGAGGTAAAAAGGCAGAAATTCCTCTTATTTTGGGGCAAAAATAAAGAAATTTCTATTTTTTGTGGCAAAAGGTATACATTCCCCTTATTTTTGGGGAAAAAAGCAGAAATACCTTATATTTTGGAGCAAAATTGCAGAAATTCCCCTAGTTGTGGGGCAAAAAGGGAGAAATTCACTATTTGTTGGGGCAAAAATACAGAAATTCTCCTTATATTAGGGCAAAACTCAGAAATTCCACTTATTTTGGGACAAAATTGCAGAAATTTCACTTATTTTGGGGCAAAATTGCAAAAATTTCAATAATTTCAGGGAAAAAAGGCAGAAATTTTCCTTATTTTGGGGCAAAAAGGCAGAAATTCCTAATACTTTGTGGAAAAAATGCAGAAATTCCCCTTATTTTGTTTCAATATGGAGAAATTCCTCTTATTTTGAGGTAAAAAGGCTGAAATTCGCCTCATTTGGGGGCAGAAAGGCAGAAATTTCACTTATTTTGGGGCAAAAAAACAGAAATTCCTCTTATTTTGTGGCAAAAAGGCAGAAATTTCTTTTATTTTGGGGCAAAATTGCAGAAATTTAACTTATTTTGGGGCAAAATTGCAGAAATTTCTTTTATTTCAGGGAAAAAAGCAGAAATTTTCTTATTTTGGGGCAAAAAGGCAAAAATTTTTATTATTTTGGGGCAAAAATGCAGAAATCTTCCTTATTTTGGGGAAAAATTACAGAAATTTCACTTATTTCAGGGAAAAAACGCAAAAATTTCTCTTATTTTGGGGCAAAAAGGCAGAAATTACTTTTAATTTGCTACAAAATTGCAGAAATTTTCTCTATTTTGGGGCAAAAATACAGAATTTCCCCATATTTTCGGGCAAAAAGGCAGAGATTCCCCTTATTATGAGGTAAAAAGGTGGAAATTCCCCTTATTTTGGAGCAAAAAGACAGAAATTCCCCATATTTTGTGTCAAAAAGGCAGAAATTTCCCTTATTTTGGGGCAAAATTGCAGAAATTTCACTTATTTCAGGGAAAAAGGCAGAAATTTTCCTTATTTTGGGGCAAAAGTCAGAAATTCCTAATATTTTGTGGCAAAAATGCAGAAATGCCCCTTATTTTGTGTCAAAAAGGCAGAAATTTCCCTTATCTGCGGGCAAAATTGCAGAAATTTCACTTATTTCAGGGCATAATTAAAAAATTGCTTTTATTTTGGGGCAAAAAGACAGAAATTCCGTTTATTTTTGGGTAAAAAGGCAGAAATTTCACTTATTTTGAGGTAAAAAGGCAGAAATTCTTCTTATTTTGGGGCAAAAATGAAAAAAAATCTCTTTTTTGTGGGAAAAGGTATACATTCCCTTTATTTTTTTGAAAAAAAGCAGAAATTCCCCGTATTTTGGAGCAAAATTGCAGAAATTCCCCTAGTTGTGGGGCAAAAAGGGAGAAATTTCCTATTTGTTGGGGCAAAAAGACAGAAATTCTCCTTATTTTGGGACAAAACTCAGAAATTCCACTTATTTGGGGCAAAATTGCAGAAATTTCACTTATTTTGGGGCAAAATTGCAGAAATTTCACATATGTCAGAGAAAAAAGGCAGAAATTTTCTTTATTTTGGGGCAAAAAGGCAGAAATTCCTAATATTTTGAAGTAAAAAGGCTGAAATTCGCCTTATTTGGGGGCAAAAAGGCAGAAATTTCCCTTATTTTAGGGCAAAAAGATAGAAATTTCCCTTACTTTGTGGCAAAAAAACAGAAATTTCTTTTATTTTGGAGCAAAATTGCAGAAATATCACTTATTTTGGGGCAAAATTGCAGAAATTTCACTTATTTCAGGGAAAAAAGGCAGAAATTTTTCTTAATTTGAGGCAAAAAGGCAGAAATTCCTAATAGTTTGTGGCAAAAATGCAGAAATTCCCCTTATTTTGTGTCAAAAAGGCAGAAATTTCCCTTATCTGGGGGCACAATTGCAGAAATTTCAATTATTTCAGAGCATAATTCAAAAATTGCTTTTATTTTGGGGCAAAAAGACAGAACTTCCATTACTTTTTGGGTAAAAAGGCAGAAATTTCACATATTTTGAGGTAAAAAGGCAGAAATTCTAATTATTTTGGGGCAAAAATGAAGAAATTTCCCTTTTTGTGGCAAAAGGTATACATTCCCCTTATTTTTGGGAAAAAAAGCAGAAATTCCCCGTATTTTGGAGCAAAATTGCAGAAATTCCCCCAGTTGTGGGGCAAAAAGGGAGAAATTCCCTATTTGTTGGGGCAAAAAGACAGAAATTCTCCTTATTTTTGGGCAAAACTCAAAAATTCCACTTATTTTGGGGCAAAATTGCAGAAATTTTACTTATTTTGGGGCAAAATTGCAGAAATTTCACTTATTTCAGAGAAAAAAGGCAGAAATTTTCTTTATTTTGGGGAAAAAGGGCAGAAATTCCTAATATTTTGAGGTAAAAAGGCTGAAATTCGCCTTATTTGGTGGCAAAAAGGCAGAAATTTCTCTTATTTTAGGGCAAAAAGACAGAAATTCCCCTTATTTTGTGGCAAAAACGCAGAAATTTCTTTCATTTTGAAGTAAAATTGCAGAAATTTCACTTATTTTGGGGCAAAATTGCAGATATTTCACTTATTTCAGGGAAAAAAAGCAGAAATTTTCTTATTTTGGGGCAAAAAGCAGAAATTTCTTTCATTTTGGTACAAAATTGCAAAAATTTTTCTTATTTTGGGGCAAAAAGGCAGAAATTTCTCATATTTTGGGGCAAAAATGAAGAAATTTCCCTTATTTTGAGGTAAAAAGGCTGAAATTCCTCTTATTTTGGGGCAAAGAGTCAGAAATTCTGCTTATTTTGGGGCAAAACCAGACATTTCCCTTATTTTGGGGAAAAATTTTAGAAATTTAATTTATTTCAGGGCAAAAAGTCAGAAATTCCCCTTATTTTGGGGCAAAACTCAGTAATTCCACTTATTTTGGGGCTAAATTCCAGAAATTTCCCTTATTTTGGGGCAAAATTGCAGAAATTTCACTTATTTGTGGCAAAATTGCAGAAATTTCACTTAATTCAGGAAAAAAGGCAGAAATTTTCATTATTTTGGGGCAAAAAGGCAGAAATTCCTAATATTTTGTGGCATAAATGCAGAAATTCCCCTTATTTTGTGTCAAAAAGGCAGAAATTTCACTTATTTCAGGGCATAATTCAAAAATTTCTTTATTTTGGGGCAAAAAGACAGAAATTTCGTTTATTTTGGGGTAAAAAGGCAGAAATTTCACTTATTTTGAGGTAAAAAGGCAGAAATTCCTCTTATTTTGTGGCAAAAATGAAGAAATTTCCCTTCTTTGTGGCAAAAAGTATCCATTTCATTTATTTATGGCAAAATTGCAGAAATTCCCCATATTTTGGAGCAAAATTGCAGAAAATCCCCTAATTGTGGGGCAAAAAGTCAGAAATTCCTTATATGTTGGGACAAAAACACGGAAATTCTCCTTATTTTGGGGCAAAACTCAGAATTCCACATATTTTGGGGCAAAATTCCAGAAATTTCCTTTATTTTGGGGCAAAATTGTAGAAATTTCACTTATTTTGAGGCAAAATTGCAGAAATTTCACTTATTTCAGGGAAAAAAGACAGAAATTTTCCTTATTTTGGGGCAAAAAGGCAGAAATTCCTAATATTTTGTGGCAAAAATGCAGAAATTTTCCTTATTTTGTGTCGAAAAAGCAGAAATTTCCCTTATTTGGGGGCAAAATTGCAGAATTTTCACTTATTTCAGGGCATATTTCAAAAATTCATTTTATTTTGGGGCAAAAAGACAGAAATTCCGTTTATTTTTTGGTAAAAAGGCAGAAATTTCACTTATTTTGAGGTAAAAAGGCAGAAATTCCTCTTATTTTGGGGCAAAAATAAAGAAATTTCTATTTTTTTGTGGCAAAAGGTATTTATTCCCCTTATTTTTGGGGAAAAAAGCAGAAATAACCCATATTTTGGAGCAAAATTGCAGAAATTCCCCTAGTTGTGGGGCAAAAAGGGAGAAATTCACTATTTGTTGGGGCAAAAAGACAGAAATTCTCCTTATATTGGGGCAAAACTCAGAAATTCCACTTATTTTGGGACAAAATTGCAGAAATTTCACTTATTTTGGGGCAAAATTGCAAAAATTTCAATAATTTCAGGGAAAAAAGGCAGAAATTTTCCTTATTTTGGGGCAAAAAGGCAGAAATTCCTAATACTTTGTGGAAAAAATAGAAATTCCCCTTATTTTGTTTCAAAAATGGAGAAATTCCTCTTATTTTGAAGTAAAAAGGCTGAAATTCGCCTTATTTGGGGGCAGAAAGGCAGAAATTTCACTTATTTTGGGGCAAAAAACCAGAAATTCCTCTTATTTTGTGGCAAAAAGGCAGAAATTTCTTTTATTTTGGGGCAAAATTGCAGAAATTTAACTTATTTTGGGGCAAAATTGCAGAAACTTCATTTATTTCAGGGAAAAAAGCAGAAATTTTCTTATTTTGGGGCAAAAAGGCAAAAATTTCTTTTATTTTGGTACAAAATTGCAAAAACTTTTATTATTTTGGGGCAAAAATGCAGAAATCTTCCTTATTTTGGGGAAAAATTACAGAAATTTCACTTATTTCAGGGAAAAAACGCAAAAATTTCTCTTATTTTGGGGCAAAAAGGCAGAAATTACTTTTAATTTGCTACAAAATTGCAGAAATTTTCTCTATTTTGGGGCAAAAATACAGAATTTCCCCATATTTTAGGGCAAAAAGGCAGAGATTCCCCTTATTATGAGGTCAAAAGGCGGAAATTCCCCTTATTTTGGAGCAAAAAGACAGAAATTCCCCTTATTTTGTGTCAAAAAGGCAGAAATTTCCCTTATTTTGGGGCAAAATTGCAGAAATTTCACTTATTTCAGGGAAAAAAGGCAGAAATTTCCCTTATTTTGGGGCAAAAGTCAGAAATTCCTAATATTTTTGGCAAAAATGCAGAAATTTTCCTTATTTTGTGTCGAAAAAGCAGAAATTTCCCTTATTTGGGGGCAAAATTGCAGAAATTTCACTTATTTCAGGGCATATTTCAAAAATTCATTTTATTTTGGGGCAAAAAGACAGAAATTCCGTTTATTTTTTGGTAAAAAGGCAGAAATTTCACTTATTTTGAGGTAAAAAGGCAGAAATTCCTCTTATTTTGGGGCAAAAATAAAGAAATTTCTATTTTTTTGTGGCAAAAGGTATACATTCCCCTTATTTTTGGGGAAAAAAGCAGAAATACCCCATATTTTGGAGCAAAATTGCAGAAATTCCTAGTTGTGGGGCAAAAAGGGAGAAATTCACTATTTGTTGGGGCAAAAAGACAGAAATTCTCCTTATATTGGGGCAAAACTCAGAAATTCCACTTATTGGGACAAAATTGCAGAAATTTCACTTATTTTGGGGCAAAATTGCAAAAATTTCAATAATTTCAGGGAAAAAAGGCAGAAATTTTCCTTATTTTGGGGCAAAAAGGCAGAAATTTCTAATACTTTGTGGAAAAAATGCAGAAATTCCCCTTATTTTGTTTCAAAAATGGAGAAATTCCTCTTATTTTGAAGTAAAAAGGCTGAAATTCGCCTTATTTGGGGGCAGAAAGGCAGAAATTTCACTTATTTTGGGGCAAAAAACCAGAAATTCCTCTTATTTTGTGGCAAAAAGGCAGAAATTTCTTTTATTTTGGGGCAAAATTGCAGAAATTTAACTTATTTTGGGGCAAAATTGCAGAAACTTCATTTATTTCAGGGAAAAAAGCAGAAATTTTCTTATTTTGGGGCAAAAAGGCAAAAATTTCTTTTATTTTGGTACAAAATTGCAAAAACTTTTATTATTTTGGGGCAAAAATGCAGAAATCTTCCTTATTTTGGGGAAAAATTATAGAAATTTCACTTATTTCAGTGAAAAAACGCAAAAATTTCTCTTATTTTGGGGCAAAAAGGCAGAAATTACTTTTAATTTGCTACAAAATTGCAGAAATTTTCTCTATTTTGGGGCAAAAATACAGAATTTCCCCATATTTTAGGGCAAAAAGGCAGAGATTCCCCTTATTATGAGGTAAAAAGGCGGAAATTCCCCTTATTTTGGAGCAAAAAGACAGAAATTCCCCTTATTTTGTGTCAAAAAGGCAGAAATTTCCCTTATTTTGGGGCAAAATTGCAGAAATTTCACTTATTTCAGGGAAAAAAGGCAGAAATTTCCCTTATTTTGGGGCAAAAGTCAGAAATTCCTAATATTTTGTGGCAAAAATGCAGAAATGCCCCTTATTTTGTGTCAAAAAGGCAGAAATTTCCCTTATCTGGGGGCAAAATTGCAGAAATTTCACTTATTTCAGGGCATAATTAAAAAATTGCTTTTATTTTGGGGCAAAAAGACAGAAATTCCGTTTATTTTTGGGTAAAAAGGCAGAAATTTCACTTATTTTGAGGTAAAAAGGCAGAAATTCTTCTTATTTTGGGGCAAAAATGAAAAAATTTCCCTTTTTTGTGGGAAAAGGTATACATTCCCTTTATTTTTGTGAAAAAAAGCAGAAATTCCCCGTATTTTGGAGCAAAATTGCAGAAATTTCCCTAGTTGTGGGGCAAAAAGGGAGAAATTTCCTATTTTTTGGGGCAAAAAGACAGAAATTCTCCTTATTTTGGGGCAAAACTCAGAAATTCCACTTATTTTGGGGCAAAATTGCAGAAATTTCACTTATTTTGGGGCAAAATTGCAGAAATTTCACTTATGTCAGAGAAAAAAGGCAGAAATTTTCTTTATTTTGGGGCAAAAAGGCAGAAATTCCTAATATTTTGAGGTAAAAAGGCTGAAATTCGCCTTATTTGGGGGCAAAAAGGCAGAAATTTCCCTTATTTTAGGGCAAAAAGACAGAAATTTCCCTTATTTTGTGGCAAAAAAACAGTAATTTCTTTTATTTTGGAGCAAAATTGCAAAATATCACTTATTTTGGGGCAAAATTGCAGAAATTTCACTTATTTCAGGGAAAAAAACAGAAATTTTTCTTAATTTGGGGCAAAAAGGCAGAAATTCCTAATATTTTGTGGCAAAAATGCAGAAATTCCCCTTATTTTGTGTCAAAAAGGCAGAAATTTCCCTTATCTGGGGGCACAATTGCAGAAATTTCAATTATTTCAGAGCATAATTCAAAAATTGCTTTTATTTTGGGGCAAAAAGTCAGAACTTCCATTTCTTTTTGGGTAAAAAGGCAGAAATTTCACATATTTTGAGGTAAAAAGGCAGAAATTCTTCTTATTTTGGGGCAAAAATGAAGAAATTTCCCTTTTTGTGGCAAAAGGTATACATTCCCCTTATTTTTGGGAAAAAAAAGCAGAAATTCCCCGTATTTTGGAGCAAAATTGCAGAAATTCCCCTAGTTGTGGGACAAAAAGGGAGAAATTCCCTATTTGTTGGGGCAAAAAGACAGAAATTCTCCTTATTTTTGGGCAAAACTCAAAAATTCCACTTATTTTGGGGCAAAATTGAAGAAATTTCACTTATTTTGGGGCAAAATTGCAGAAATTTCACTTATTTCAGAGAAAAAAGGCAGAAATTTTCTTTATTTTGGGGAAAAAGGGCAGAAATTCCTAATATTTTGAGGTAAAAAGGCTGAAATTCGCCTTATTTGGTGGAAAAAGGCAGAAATTTACCTTATTTTAGGGCAAAAAGACAGAAATTCCCCTTATTTTGTGGCAAAAAGGCAGAAATTTCTTTCATTTTGGAGCAAAATTGCAGAAATTTCACTTATTTTGGGGCAAAATTGCAGAAATTTCACTTATTTCAGGGAAAAAAAGCAGAAATTTTCTTATTTTGGGGCAAAAAGCAGAAATTTCTTTCATTCTGGTACAAAATTGCAAAAATTTTTCTTATTTTGGGGCAAAAAGGCAGAAATTTCTCATATTTTGGGGCAAAAATGAAGAAATTTCCCTTATTTTGAGGTAAAAAGGCTGAAATTCCTCTTATTTTGGGGCAAAAAGTCAGAAATTCCGCTTATTTTGGGGCAAAAACAGACATTTCCCTTATTTTGGGGAAAAATTTTAGAAATTTAATTTATTTCAGGGCAAAAAGTCAGAAATTCCCCTTATCTTGAGGCAAAACTCAGAAATTCCACTTATTTTGGGGCTAAATTCCAGAAATTTCCCTTATTTTGGGGAAAAATGGCAGAAATTTCACTTATTTGGGGCAAAATTGCAGAAATTTCACTTAATTCAGGAAAAAAGGCAGAAATTTTCATTATTTTGGGGCAAAAGTCAGAAATTCCTAATATTTTGTGGCAAAAATGCAGAAATGCTCCTTATTTTGTGTCAAAAAGGCAGAAATTTCCCTTATCTGGGGGCAAAATTGCAGAAATTTCACTTATTTCAGGGCATAATTAAAAAATTGCTTTTATTTTGGGGCAAAAAGACAGAAATTCCGTTTATTTTTGGGTAAAAAGGCAGAAATTTCACTTATTTTGAGGTAAAAAGGCAGAAATTCTTCTTATTTTGGGGCAAAAATGAAAAAATTTCCCTTTTTTGTGGGAAAAGGTATACATTCCCTTTATTTTTGTGAAAAAAAGCAGAAATTCCCCGTATTTTGGAGCAAAATTGCAGAAATTTCCCTAGTTGTGGGGCAAAAAGGGAGAAATTTCCTATTTTTTGGGGCAAAAAGACAGAAATTCTCCTTATTTTGGGGCAAAACTCAGAAATTCCACTTATTTTGGGGCAAAAAGGCAGAAATTCCTAATATTTTGTGGCAAAAATGCAGAAATTCCCCTTATTTTGTGTCAAAAAGGCAGAAATTTCCCTTATCTGGGGGCACAATTGCAGAAATTTCAATTATTTCAGAGCATAATTCAAAAATTGCTTTTATTTTGGGGCAAAAAGACAGAACTTCCATTTCTTTTTGGGTAAAAAGGCAGAAATTTCACATATTTTGAGGTAAAAAGGCAGAAATTCTTCTTATTTTGGGGCAAAAATGAAGAAATTTCCCTTTTTGTGGCAAAAGGTATACATTCCCCTTATTTTTGGGAAAAAAAAGCAGAAATTCCCCGTATTTTGGAGCAAAATTGCAGAAATTCCCCTAGTTGTGGGACAAAAAGGGAGAAATTCCCTATTTGTTTGGGGCAAAAAGACAGAAATTCTCCTTATTTTTGGGCAAAACTCAAAAATTCCACTTATTTTGGGGCAAAATTGAAGAAATTTCACTTATTTTGGGGCAAAATTGCAGAAATTTCACTTATTTCAGAGAAAAAAGGCAGAAATTTTCTTTATTTTGGGGAAAAAGGGCAGAAATTCCTAATATTTTGAGGTAAAAAGGATGAAATTCGCCTTATTTGGTGGAAAAAGGCAGAAATTTACCTTATTTTAGGGCAAAAAGACAGAAATTCCCCTTATTTTGTGGCAAAAAGGCAGAAATTTCTTTCATTTTGGAGCAAAATTGCAGAAATTTCACTTATTTTGGGGCAAAATTGCAGAAATTTCACTTATTTCAGGGAAAAAAAGCAGAAATTTTCTTATTTTGGGGCAAAAAGCAGAAATTTCTTTCATTCTGGTACAAAATTGCAAAAATTTTTCTTATTTTGGGGCAAAAAGGCAGAAATTTCTCATATTTTGGGGCAAAAATGAAGAAATTTCCCTTATTTTGAGGTAAAAAGGCTGAAATTCCTCTTATTTTGGGGCAAAAAGTCAGAAATTCCGCTTATTTTGGGGCAAAAACAGACATTTCCCTTATTTTGGGGAAAAATTTTAGAAATTTAATTTATTTCAGGGCAAAAAGTCAGAAATTCTCCTTATCTTGAGGCAAAACTCAGAAATTCCACTTATTTTGGGGCTAAATTCCAGAAATTTCCCTTATTTTGGGGAAAAATTGCAGAAATTTCACTTATTTGGGGCAAAATTGCAGAAATTTCACTTAATTCAGGAAAAAAGGCAGAAATTTTCATTATTTTGGGGCAAAAGTCAGAAATTCCTAATATTTTGTGGCAAAAATGCAGAAATGCTCCTTATTTTGTGTCAAAAAGGCAGAAATTTCCCTTATCTGGGGGCAAAATTGCAGAAATTTCACTTATTTCAGGGCATAATTAAAAAATTGCTTTTATTTTGGGGCAAAAAGACAGAAATTCCGTTTATTTTTGGGTAAAAAGGCAGAAATTTCACTTATTTTGAGGTAAAAAGGCAGAAATTCTTCTTATTTTGGGGCAAAAATGAAAAAATTTCCCTTTTTTGTGGGAAAAGGTATACATTCCCTTTATTTTTGTGAAAAAAAGCAGAAATTCCCCGTATTTTGGAGCAAAATTGCAGAAATTTCCCTAGTTGTGGGGCAAAAAGGGAGAAATTTCCTATTTTTTGGGGCAAAAAGACAGAAATTCTCCTTATTTTGGGGCAAAACTCAGAAATTCCACTTATTTTGGGGCAAAATTGCAGAAATTTCATTTATTTTGGGGCAAAATTGCAGAAATTTCACTTATGTCAGAGAAAAAAGGCAGAAATTTTCTTTTTTTGTGGGCAAAAAGGCAGAAATTCCTAATATTTTGAGGTAAAAAGGCTGAAATTCGCCTTATTTGGGGGCAAAAAGGCAGAAATTTCCCTTATTTTAGGGCAAAAAGACAGAAATTTCCCTTATTTTGTGGCAAAAAAACAGTAATTTCTTTTATTTTGGAGCAAAATTGCAGAAATATCACTTATTTTGGGGCAAAATTGCAGAAATTTCACTTATTTCAGGGAAAAAAACAGAAATTTTTCTTAATTTGGGGCAAAAAGGCAGAAATTCCTAATATTTTGTGGCAAAAATGCAGAAATTCCCCTTATTTTGTGTCAAAAAGGCAGAAATTTCCCTTATCTGGGGGCACAATTGCAGAAATTTCAATTATTTCAGAGCATAATTCAAAAATTGCTTTTATTTTGGGGCAAAAAGACAGAACTTCCATTTCTTTTTGGGTAAAAAGGCAGAAATTTCACATATTTTGAGGTAAAAAGGCAGAAATTCTTCTTATTTTGGGGCAAAAATGAAGAAATTTCCCTTTTTGTGGCAAAAGGTATACATTCCCCTTATTTTTGGGAAAAAAAGCAGAAATTCCCCGTATTTTGTAGCAAAATTGCAGAAATTCCCCTAGTTGTGGGGCAAAAAGGGAGAAATTCCCTATTTGTTGGGGCAAAAAGACAGAAATTCTCCTTATTTTGGGGCAAAACTCAGAAATTCCACTTATTTTGGGGCAAAATTGCAGAAATTTCACTTATTTTGGGGCAAAATTGCAGAAATTTCACTTATTTCAGAGAAAAAAGGCAGAAATTTTCTTTATTTTGGGGAAAAAGGGCAGAAATTCCTAATATTTTGAGGTAAAAAGGCTGAAATTCGCCTTATTTGGTGGCAAAAAGGCAGAAATTTCCCTTATTTTAGGGCAAAAAGACAGAAATTCCCCTTATTTTGTGGCAAAAAGGCAGAAATTTCTTTCATTTTGGAGCAAAATTGCAGAAATTTCACTTATTTTGGGGCAAAATTGCAGAAATTTCACTTATTTCAGGGAAAAAAAGCAGAAATTTTCTTATTTTGGGGCAAAAAGCAGAAATTTCTTTCATTTTGGTACAAAATTGCAAAAATTTTTATTATTTTGGGGCAAAAAGGCAGAAATTTTTCTTATTTTGAGGTAAAAAGGCTGAAATTTCTCTTATTTTGGGGCAAAAAGTCAGAAATTCCGCTTATTTTGGGGCAAAAACAGACATTTCCCTTATTTTGGGGAAAAATTTTAGAAATTTAATTTATTTCAGGGCAAAAAGTCAGAAATTCCCCTTTATTTATGGCAAAACTCAGAAATTCCACTTATTTTGGGGCTAAATTCCAGAAATTTTCCTTATTTTGGGCAAAATTCCAGAAATTTCACTTATTTGGGGCAAAATTGCAGAAATTTCACTTAATTCAGGAAAAAGGGCAGAAATTTTCATTATTTTGGGGCAAAAAATCAGAAATTCCTAATATTTTGTGGCATAAATGCAGAAATTCCCCTTATTTTGTGTCAAAAAGGCAGAAATTTCACTTATTTCGGGGCATAATTCAAAAATTTCTTTTATTTTGGGGCAAAAAGACAGAAATTCCGTTTATTTTGGGGTAAAAAGGCAGAAATTTCACTTATTTTGAGGTAAAAAGGCAGAAATTCCTCTTATTTTGTGGCAAAAATGAAGAAATTTCCCTTCTGTGTGGCAAAAAGTATCCATTTCATTTATTTATGGCAAAATTGCAGAAATTCCCCATATTTTGGAGCAAAATTGCAGAAAATCCCCTAATTGTGGGGCAAAAAGTCAGAAATTCCTTATATGTTGGGGCAAAAACACCGAAATTCTCCTTATTTTGGGGCAAAACTCAGAATTCCACATATTTTGGGGCAAAATTCCAGAAATTTCCTTTATTTTGGGGCAAAATTGTAGAAATTTCACTTATTTTGAGGCAAAATATCAGAAATTTCACTTATTTCAGGGAAAAAAGACAGAAATTTTCCTTATTTTGGGGCAAAAAGGCAGAAATTCCTAATATTTTGTGGCAAAAATGCAGAAATTTTCCTTATTTTCTGTCGAAAAAGCAGAAATTTCCCTTATTTGGGGGCAAAATTGCAGAAATTTCACTTATTTCAGGGCATATTTCAAAAATTCATTTTATTTTGGGGCAAAAAGAAGGAAATTCCGTTTATTTTTTGGTAAAAAGGCAGAAATTTCACTTATTTTGAGGTAAAAAGGCAGAAATTCCTCTTATTTTGGGGCAAAAATAAAGAAATTTCTATTTTTTGTGGCAAAAGGTATACATTCCCCTTATTTTTGGGGAAAAAAGCAGAAATACCCCATATTTTGGAGCAAAATTGCAGAAATTCCCCTAGTTGTGGGGCAAAAAGGGAGAAATTCACTATTTGTTGGGGCAAAAATACAGAAATTCTCCTTATATTAGGGCAAAACTCAGAAATTCCACTTATTTTGGGACAAAATTGCAGAAATTTCACTTATTTTGGGGCAAAATTGCAAAAATTTCAATAATTTCAGGGAAAAAAGGCAGAAATTTTCCTTATTTTGGGGCAAAAAGGCAGAAATTCCTAATACTTTGTGGAAAAAATGCAGAAATTCCCCTTATTTTGTTTCAATATGGAGAAATTCCTCTTATTTTGAGGTAAAAAGGCTGAAATTCGCCTCATTTGGGGGCAGAAAGGCAGAAATTTCACTTATTTTGGGGCAAAAAAACAGAAATTCCTCTTATTTTGTGGCAAAAAGGCAGAAATTTCTTTTATTTTGGGGCAAAATTGCAGAAATTTAACTTATTTTGGGGCAAAATTGCAGAAATTTCTTTTATTTCAGGGAAAAAAGCAGAAATTTTCTTATTTTGGGGCAAAAAGGCAAAAATTTTTATTATTTTGGGGCAAAAATGCAGAAATCTTCCTTATTTTGGGGAAAAATTACAGAAATTTCACTTATTTCAGGGAAAAAACGCAAAAATTTCTCTTATTTTGGGGCAAAAAGGCAGAAATTACTTTTAATTTGCTACAAAATTGCAGAAATTTTCTCTATTTTGGGGCAAAAATACAGAATTTCCCCATATTTTCGGGCAAAAAGGCAGAGATTCCCCTTATTATGAGGTAAAAAGGCGGAAATTCCCCTTATTTTGGAGCAAAAAGACAGAAATTCCCCATATTTTGTGTCAAAAAGGCAGAAATTTCCCTTATTTTGGGGCAAAATTGCAGAAATTTCACTTATTTCAGGGAAAAAGGCAGAAATTTTCCTTATTTTGGGGCAAAAGTCAGAAATTCCTAATATTTTGTGGCAAAAATGCAGAAATGCCCCTTATTTTGTGTCAAAAAGGCAGAAATTTCCCTTATCTGGGGGCAAAATTGCAGAAATTTCACTTATTTCAGGGCATAATTAAAAAATTGCTTTTATTTTGGGGCAAAAAGACAGAAATTCCGTTTATTTTTGGGTAAAAAGGCAGAAATTTCACTTATTTTGAGGTAAAAAGGCAGAAATTCTTCTTATTTTGGGGCAAAAATGAAAAAAATTCTCTTTTTTGTGGGAAAAGGTATACATTCCCTTTATTTTTTTGAAAAAAAGCAGAAATTCCCCGTATTTTGGAGCAAAATTGCAGAAATTCCCCTAGTTGTGGGGCAAAAAGGGAGAAATTTCCTATTTGTTGGGGCAAAAAGACAGAAATTCTCCTTATTTTGGGGCAAAACTCAGAAATTCCACTTATTTTGGGGCAAAATTGCAGAAATTTCACTTATTTTGGGGCAAAATTGCAGAAATTTCACATATGTCAGAGAAAAAAGGCAGAAATTTTCTTTATTTTGGGGCAAAAAGGCAGAAATTCCTAATATTTTGAAGTAAAAAGGCTGAAATTCGCCTTATTTGGGGGCAAAAAGGCAGAAATTTCCCTTATTTTAGGGCAAAAAGATAGAAATTTCCCTTACTTTGTGGCAAAAAAACAGAAATTTCTTTTATTTTGGAGCAAAATTGCAGAAATATCACTTATTTTGGGGCAAAATTGCAGAAATTTCACTTATTTCAGGGAAAAAAGGCAGAAATTTTTCTTAATTTGAGGCAAAAAGGCAGAAATTCCTAATAGTTTGTGGCAAAAATGCAGAAATTCCCCTTATTTTGTGTCAAAAAGGCAGAAATTTCCCTTATCTGGGGGCACAATTGCAGAAATTTCAATTATTTCAGAGCATAATTCAAAAATTGCTTTTATTTTGGGGCAAAAAGACAGAACTTCCATTACTTTTTGGGTAAAAAGGCAGAAATTTCACATATTTTGAGGTAAAAAGGCAGAAATTCTAATTATTTTGGGGAAAAATGAAGAAATTTCCCTTTTTGTGGCAAAAGGTATACATTCCCCTTATTTTTGGGAAAAAAAGCAGAAATTCCCCGTATTTTGGAGCAAAATTGCAGAAATTCCCCCAGTTGTGGGGCAAAAAGGGAGAAATTCCCTATTTGTTGGGGCAAAAAGACAGAAATTCTCCTTATTTTTGGGCAAAACTCAAAAATTCCACTTATTTTGGGGCAAAATTGCAGAAATTTTACTTATTTTGGGGCAAAATTGCAGAAATTTCACTTATTTCAGAGAAAAAAGGCAGAAATTTTCTTTATTTTAGGGAAAAAGGGCAGAAATTCCTAATATTTTGAGGTAAAAAGGCTGAAATTCGCCTTATTTGGTGGCAAAAAGGCAGAAATTTCTCTTATTTTAGGGCAAAAAGACAGAAATTCCCCTTATTTTGTGGCAAAAACGCAGAAATTTCTTTCATTTTGAAGCAAAATTGCAGAAATTTCACTTATTTTGGGGCAAAATTGCAGATATTTCACTTATTTCAGGGAAAAAAGCAGAAATTTTCTTATTTTGGGGCAAAAAGCAGAAATTTCTTTCATTTTGGTACAAAATTGCAAAAATTTTTCTTATTTTGGGGCAAAAAGGCAGAAATTTCTCATATTTTGGGGCAAAAATGAAGAAATTTCCCTTATTTTGAGGTAAAAAGGCTGAAATTCCTCTTATTTTGGGGCAAAGAGTCAGAAATTCTGCTTATTTTGGGGCAAAACCAGACATTTCCCTTATTTTGGGGAAAAATTTTAGAAATTTAATTTATTTCAGGGCAAAAAGTCAGAAATTCCCCTTATTTTGGGGCAAAACTCAGTAATTCCACTTATTTTGGGGCTAAATTCCAGAAATTTCCCTTATTTGGGGGCAAAATTGCAGAAATTTCACTTATTTGGGGCAAAATTGCAGAAATTTCACTTAATTCAGGAAAAAAGGCAGAAATTTTCATTATTTTGGGGCAAAAAGGCAGAAATTCCTAATATTTTGTGGCATAAATGCAGAAATTCCCCTTATTTTGTGTCAAAAAGGCAGAAATTTCACTTATTTCAGGGCATAATTCAAAAATTTCTTTATTTTGGGGCAAAAAGACAGAAATTTCGTTTATTTTGGGGTAAAAAGGCAGAAATTTCACTTATTTTGAGGTAAAAAGGCAGAAATTCCTCTTATTTTGTGGCAAAAATGAAGAAATTTCCCTTCTTTGTGGCAAAAAGTATCCATTTCATTTATTTATGGCAAAATTGCAGAAATTCCCCATATTTTGGAGCAAAATTGCAGAAAATCCCCTAATTGTGGGGCAAAAAGTCAGAAATTCCTTATATGTTGGGGCAAAAACACGGAAATTCTCCTTATTTTGGGGCAAAACTCAGAATTCCACATATTTTGGGGCAAAATTCCAGAAATTTCCTTTATTTTGGGGCAAAATTGTAGAAATTTCACTTATTTTGAGGCAAAATTGCAGAAATTTCACTTATTTCAGGGAAAAAAGACAGAAATTTTCCTTATTTTGGGGCAAAAAGGCAGAAATTCCTAATATTTTGTGGCAAAAATGCAGAAATTTTCCTTATTTTGTGTCGAAAAAGCAGAAATTTCCCTTATTTGGGGGCAAAATTGCAGAAATTTCACTTATTTCAGGGCATATTTCAAAAATTCATTTTATTTTGGGGCAAAAAGACAGAAATTCCGTTTATTTTTTGGTAAAAAGGCAGAAATTTCACTTATTTTGAGGTAAAAAGGCAGAAATTCCTCTTATTTTGGGGCAAAAATAAAGAAATTTCTATTTTTTTGTGGCAAAAGGTATACATTCCCCTTATTTTTGGGGAAAAAAGCAGAAATACCCCATATTTTGGAGCAAAATTGCAGAAATTCCCCTAGTTGTGGGGCAAAAAGGGAGAAATTCACTATTTGTTGGGGCAAAAAGACAGAAATTCTCCTTATATTGGGGCAAAACTCAGAAATTCCACTTATTTTGGGACAAAATTGCGGAAATTTCACTTATTTTGGGGCAAAATTGCAAAAATTTCAATAATTTCAGGGAAAAAAGGCAGAAATTTTTTTTATTTTGGGGCAAAAGGCAGAAATTCCTAATACTTTGTGGAAAAAATGCAGAAATTCCCCTTATTTTGTTTCAAAAATGGAGAAATTCCTCTTATTTTGAAGTAAAAAGGCTGAAATTCGCCTTATTTGGGGGCAGAAAGGCAGAAATTTCACTTATTTTGGGGCAAAAAACCAGAAATTCCTCTTATTTTGTGGCAAAAAGGCAGAAATTTCTTTTATTTTGGGGCAAAATTGCAGAAATTTAACTTATTTTGGGGCAAAATTGCAGAAACTTCATTTATTTCAGGGAAAAAAGCAGAAATTTTCTTATTTTGGGGCAAAAAGGCAAAAATTTCTTTTATTTTGGTACAAAATTGCAAAAACTTTTATTATTTTGGGGCAAAAATGCAGAAATCTTCCTTATTTTGGGGAAAAATTACAGAAATTTCACTTATTTCAGTGAAAAAACGCAAAAATTTCTCTTATTTTGGGGCAAAAAGGCAGAAATTACTTTTAATTTGCTACAAAATTGCAGAAATTTTCTCTATTTTGGGGCAAAAATACAGAATTTCCCCATATTTTAGGGCAAAAAGGCAGAGATTCCCCTTATTATGAGGTAAAAAGGCGGAAATTCCCCTTATTTTGGAGCAAAAAGACAGAAATTCCCCTTATTTTGTGTCAAAAAGGCAGAAATTTCCCTTATTTTGGGGCAAAATTGCAGAAATTTCACTTATTTCAGGGAAAAAAGGCAGAAATTTCCCTTATTTTGGGGCAAAAGTCAGAAATTCCTAATATTTTGTGGCAAAAATGCAGAAATGCCCCTTATTTTGTGTCAAAAAGGCAGAAATTTCCCTTATCTGGGGGCAAAATTGCAGAAATTTCACTTATTTCAGGGCATAATTAAAAAATTGCTTTTATTTTGGGGCAAAAAGACAGAAATTCCGTTTATTTTTGGGTAAAAAGGCAGAAATTTCACTTATTTTGAGGTAAAAAGGCAGAAATTCTTCTTATTTTGGGGCAAAAATGAAAAAATTTCCCTTTTTTGTGGGAAAAGGTATACATTCCCTTTATTTTTGTGAAAAAAAGCAGAAATTCCCCGTATTTTGGAGCAAAATTGCAGAAATTTCCCTAGTTGTGGGGCAAAAAGGGAGAAATTTCCTATTTTTTGGGGCAAAAAGACAGAAATTCTCCTTATTTTGGGGCAAAACTCAGAAATTCCACTTATTTTGGGGCAAAATTGCAGAAATTTCACTTATTTTGGGGCAAAATTGCAGAAATTTCACTTATGTCAGAGAAAAAAGGCAGAAATTTTCTTTATTTTGGGGCAAAAAGGCAGAAATTCCTAATATTTTGAGGTAAAAAGGCTGAAATTCGCCTTATTTGGGGGCAAAAAGGCAGAAATTTCCCTTATTTTAGGGCAAAAAGACAGAAATTTCCCTTATTTTGTGGCAAAAAAACAGTAATTTCTTTTATTTTGGAGCAAAATTGCAGAAATATCACTTATTTTGGGGCAAAATTGCAGAAATTTCACTTATTTCAGGGAAAAAAACAGAAATTTTTCTTAATTTGGGGCAAAAAGGCAGAAATTCCTAATATTTTGTGGCAAAAATGCAGAAATTCCCCTTATTTTGTGTCAAAAAGGCAGAAATTTCCCTTATCTGGGGGCACAATTGCAGAAATTTCAATTATTTCAGAGCATAATTCAAAAATTGCTTTTATTTTGGGGCAAAAAGACAGAACTTCCATTTCTTTTTGGGTAAAAAGGCAGAAATTTCACATATTTTGAGGTAAAAAGGCAGAAATTCTTCTTATTTTGGGGCAAAAATGAAGAAATTTCCCTTTTTGTGGCAAAAGGTATACATTCCCCTTATTTTTGGGAAAAAAAGCAGAAATTCCCCGTATTTTGGAGCAAAATTGCAGAAATTCCCCTAGTTGTGGGGCAAAAAGGGAGAAATTCCCTATTTGTTGGGGCAAAAAGACAGAAATTCTCCTTATTTTGGGGCAAAACTCAGAAATTCCACTTATTTTGTGGCAAAATTGCAGAAATTTCACTTATTTTGGGGCAAAATTGCAGAAATTTCACTTATTTCAGAGAAAAAAAGGCAGAAATTTTCTTTATTTTGGGGAAAAAGGGCAGAAATTCCTAATATTTTGAGGTAAAAAGGCTGAAATTCGCCTTATTTGGTGGCAAAAAGGCAGAAATTTCCCTTATTTTAGGGCAAAAAGACAGAAATTCCCCTTATTTTGTGGCAAAAAGGCAGAAATTTCTTTCATTTTGGAGCAAAATTGCAGAAATTTCACTTATTTTGGGGCAAAATTGCAGAAATTTCACTTATTTCAGGGAAAAAAAGCAGAAATTTTCTTATTTTGGGGCAAAAAGCAGAAATTTCTTTCATTTTGGTACAAAATTGCAAAAATTTTTCTTATTTTGGGGCAAAAAGGCAGAAATTTTTCTTATTTTGAGGTAAAAAGGCTGAAATTTCTCTTATTTTGGGGCAAAAAGTCAGAAATTCCGCTTATTTTGGGGCAAAAACAGACATTTCCCTTATTTTGGGGAAAAATTTTAGAAATTTAATTTATTTCAGGGCAAAAAGTCAGAAATTCCCCTTATGTTGGGGCAAAACTCAGAAATTCCACTTATTTTGGGGCTAAATTCCAGAAATTTCCCTTATTTTGGGGCAAAATTGCAGAAATTTCACTTATTTGGGGCAAAATTGCAGAAATTTCACTTAATTCAGGAAAAAAGGCAGAAATTTTCATTATTTTGGGGCAAAAAGGCAGAAATTCCTAATATTTTGTGGCATAAATGCAGAAATTCCCCTTATTTTGTGTCAAAAAGGCAGAAATTTCACTTATTTCAGGGCATAATTCAAAAATTTCTTTTATTTTGGGGCAAAAAGACAGAAATTCCGTTTATTTTGGGGTAAAAAGGCAGAAATTTCACTTATTTTGAGGTAAAAAGGCAGAAATTCCTCTTATTTTGTGGCAAAAATGAAGAAATTTCCCTTCTTTGTGGCAAAAAGTATCCATTTCATTTATTTATGGCAAAATTGCAGAAATTCCCCATATTTTGGAGCAAAATTGCAGAAAATCCCCTAATTGTGGGGCAAAAAGTCAGAAATTCCTTATATGTTGGGGCAAAAACACGGAAATTCTCCTTATTTTGGGGCAAAACTCAGAATTCCACATATTTTGGGGCAAAATTCCAGAAATTTCCTTTATTTTGGGGCAAAATTGTAGAAATTTCACTTATTTTGAGGCAAAATTGCAGAAATTTCACTTATTTCAGGGAAAAAAGACAGAAATTTTCCTTATTTTGGGGCAAAAAGGCAGAAATTCCTAATATTTTGTGGCAAAAATGCAGAAATTTTCCTTATTTTGTGTCGAAAAAGCAGAAATTTCCCTTATTTGGGGGCAAAATTGCAGAAATTTCACTTATTTCAGGGCATATTTCAAAAATTCATTTTATTTTGGGGCAAAAAGACAGAAATTCCGTTTATTTTTTGGTAAAAAGGCAGAAATTTCACTTATTTTGAGGTAAAAAGGCAGAAATTCCTCTTATTTTGGGGCAAAAATAAAGAAATTTCTATTTTTTTGTGGCAAAAGGTATACATTCCCCTTATTTTTGGGGAAAAAAGCAGAAATACCCCATATTTTGGAGCAAAATTGCAGAAATTCCCCTAGTTGTGGGGCAAAAAGGGAGAAATTCACTATTTGTTGGGGCAAAAAGACAGAAATTCTCCTTATATTGGGGCAAAACTCAGAAATTCCACTTATTTTGGGACAAAATTGCGGAAATTTCACTTATTTTGGGGCAAAATTGCAAAAATTTCAATAATTTCAGGGAAAAAAGGCAGAAATTTTCCTTATTTTGGGGCAAAAAGGCAGAAATTCCTAATACTTTGTGGAAAAAATGCAGAAATTCTCCTTATTTTGTTTCAAAAATGGAGAAATTCCTCTTATTTTGAGGTAAAAAGGCTGAAATTCGCCTTATTTGGGGGCAGAAAGGCAGAAATTTCACTTATTTTGGGGCAAAAAACCAGAAATTCCTCTTATTTTGTGGCAAAAAGGCAGAAATTTCTTTTATTTTGGGGCAAAATTGCAGAAATTTAACTTATTTTGGGGCAAAATTGCAGAAACTTCATTTATTTCAGGGAAAAAAGCAGAAATTTTCTTATTTTGGGGCAAAAATGCAAAAATTTCTTTTATTTTGGTACAAAATTGCAAAAATTTTTATTATTTTGGGGCAAAAATGCAGAAATCTTCCTTATTTTGGGGAAAAATTACAGAAATTTCCCTTATTTCAGGGAAAAAACGCAAAAATTTCTCTTATTTTGGGGCAAAAAGGCAGAAATTACTTTTAATTTGCTACAAAATTGCAGAAATTTTCTCTATTTTGGGGCAAAAATACAGAATTTCCCCATATTTTAGGGCAAAAAGGCAGAGATTCCCCTTATTATGAGGTAAAAAGGCGGAAATTCCCCTTATTTTGGAGCAAAAAGACAGAAATTCCCCTTATTTTGTGTCAAAAAGGCAGAAATTTCCCTTATTTTGGGGCAAAATTGCAGAAATTTCACTTATTTCAGGGAAAAAAGGCAGAAATTTTCCTTATTTTGGGGCAAAAGTCAGAAATTCCTAATATTTTGTGGCAAAAATGCAGAAATGCCCCTTATTTTGTGTCAAAAAGGCAGAAATTTCCCTTATCTGGGGGCAAAATTGCAGAAATTTCACTTATTTCAGGGCATAATTAAAAAATTGCTTTTATTTTGGGGCAAAAAGACAGAAATTCCGTTTATTTTTGGGTAAAAAGGCAGAAATTTCACTTATTTTGAGGTAAAAGGCAGAAATTCTTCTTATTTTGGGGCAAAAATGAAAAAATTTCCCTTTTTTGTGGGAAAAGGTATACATTCCCTTTATTTTTGTGAAAAAAAGCAGAAATTCCCCGTATTTTGGAGCAAAATTGCAGAAATTTCCCTAGTTGTGGGGCAAAAAGGGAGAAATTTCCTATTTTTGGGGGCAAAAAGACAGAAATTCTCCTTATTTTGGGGCAAAACTCAGAAATACCACTTATTTTGGGGCAAAATTGCAGAAATTTCACTTATTTTGGGGCAAAATTGCAGAAATTTCACTTATGTCAGAGAAAAAAGGCAGAAATTTTCTTTATTTTGGGGCAAAAAGGCAGAAATTCCTAATATTTTGAGGTAAAAAGGCTGAAATTCGCCTTATTTGGGGGCAAAAAGGCAGAAATTTCCCTTATTTTAGGGCAAAAAGACAGAAATTTCCCTTATTTTGTGGCAAAAAAACAGTAATTTCTTTTATTTTGGAGCAAAATTGCAGAAATATCACTTATTTTGGGGCAAAATTGCAGAAATTTCACTTATTTCAGGGAAAAAAACAGAAATTTTTCTTAATTTGGGGCAAAAAGGCAGAAATTCCTAATATTTTGTGGCAAAAATGCAGAAATTCCCCTTATTTTGTGTCAAAAAGGCAGAAATTTCCCTTATCTGGGGGCACAATTGCAGAAATTTCAATTATTTCAGAGCATAATTCAAAAATTGCTTTTATTTTGGGGCAAAAAGACAGAACTTCCATTTCTTTTTGGGTAAAAAGGCAGAAATTTCACATATTTTGAGGTAAAAAGGCAGAAATTCTTCTTATTTTGGGGCAAAAATGAAGAAATTTCCCTTTTTGTGGCAAAAGGTATACATTCCCCTTATTTTTGGGAAAAAAAGCAGAAATTCCCCGTATTTTGGAGCAAAATTGCAGAAATTCCCCTAGTTGTGGGGCAAAAAGGGAGAAATTCCCTATTTGTTGGGGCAAAAAGACAGAAATTCTCCTTATTTTGGGGCAAAACTCAGAAATTCCACTTATTTTGTGGCAAAATTGCAGAAATTTCACTTATTTTGGGGCAAAATTGCAGAAATTTCACTTATTTCAGAGAAAAAAAGGCAGAAATTTTCTTTATTTTGGGGAAAAAGGGCAGAAATTCCTAATATTTTGAGGTAAAAAGGCTGAAATTCGCCTTATTTGGTGGCAAAAAGGCAGAAATTTCCCTTATTTTAGGGCAAAAAGACAGAAATTCCCCTTATTTTGTGGCAAAAAGGCAGAAATTTCTTTCATTTTGGAGCAAAATTGCAGAAATTTCACTTATTTTGGGGCAAAATTGCAGAAATTTCACTTATTTCAGGGAAAAAAAGCAGAAATTTTCTTATTTTGGGGCAAAAAGCAGAAATTTCTTTCATTTTGGTACAAAATTGCAAAAATTTTTATTATTTTGGGGCAAAAAGGCAGAAATTTTTCTTATTTTGAGGTAAAAAGGCTGAAATTTCTCTTATTTTGGGGCAAAAAGTCAGAAATTCCGCTTATTTTGGGGCAAAAACAGACATTTCCCTTATTTTGGGGAAAAATTTTAGAAATTTAATTTATTTCAGGGCAAAAAGTCAGAAATTCCCCTTATGTTGGGGCAAAACTCAGAAATTCCACTTATTTTGGGGCTAAATTCCAGAAATTTCCCTTATTTGGGGGCAAAATTGCAGAAATTTCACTTATTTGGGGCAAAATTGCAGAAATTTCACTTAATTCAGGAAAAAAGGCAGAAATTTTCATTATTTTGGGGCAAAAAGGCAGAAATTCCTAATATTTTGTGGCATAAATGCAGAAATTCCCCTTATTTTGTGTCAAAAAGGCAGAAATTTCACTTATTTCAGGGCATAATTCAAAAATTTCTTTTATTTTGGGGCAAAAAGACAGAAATTCCGTTTATTTTGGGGTAAAAAGGCAGAAATTTCACTTATTTTGAGGTAAAAAGGCAGAAATTCCTCTTATTTTGTGGCAAAAATGAAGAAATTTCCCTTCTTTGTGGCAAAAAGTATCCATTTCATTTATTTATGGCAAAATTGCAGAAATTCCCCATATTTTGGAGCAAAATTGCAGAAAATCCCCTAATTGTGGGGCAAAAAGTCAGAAATTCCTTATATGTTGGGGCAAAAACACGGAAATTCTCCTTATTTTGGGGCAAAACTCAGAATTCCACATATTTTGGGGCAAAATTCCAGAAATTTCCTTTATTTTGGGGCAAAATTGTAGAAATTTCACTTATTTTGAGGCAAAATTGCAGAAATTTCACTTATTTCAGGGAAAAAAGACAGAAATTTTCCTTATTTTGGGGCAAAAAGGCAGAAATTCCTAATATTTTGTGGCAAAAATGCAGAAATTTTCCTTATTTTGTGTCGAAAAAGCAGAAATTTCCCTTATTTGGGGGCAAAATTGCAGAAATTTCACTTATTTCAGGGCATATTTCAAAAATTCATTTTATTTTGGGGCAAAAAGACAGAAATTCCGTTTATTTTTTGGTAAAAAGGCAGAAATTTCACTTATTTTGAGGTAAAAAGGCAGAAATTCCTCTTATTTTGGGGCAAAAATAAAGAAATTTCTATTTTTTTGTGGCAAAAGGTATACATTCCCCTTATTTTTGGGGAAAAAAGCAGAAATACCCCATATTTTGGAGCAAAATTGCAGAAATTCCCCTAGTTGTGGGGCAAAAAGGGAGAAATTCACTATTTGTTGGGGCAAAAAGACAGAAATTCTCCTTATATTGGGGCAAAACTCAGAAATTCCACTTATTTTGGGACAAAATTGCGGAAATTTCACTTATTTTGGGGCAAAATTGCAAAAATTTCAATAATTTCAGGGAAAAAAGGCAGAAATTTTCCTTATTTTGGGGCAAAAAGGCAGAAATTCCTAATACTTTGTGGAAAAAATGCAGAAATTCTCCTTATTTTGTTTCAAAAATGGAGAAATTCCTCTTATTTTGAGGTAAAAAGGCTGAAATTCGCCTTATTTGGGGGCAGAAAGGCAGAAATTTCACTTATTTTGGGGCAAAAAACC
This sequence comes from Micromys minutus, assembly GCF_963924665.1. Lineage (NCBI taxonomy): Eukaryota > Metazoa > Chordata > Mammalia > Rodentia > Muridae > Micromys > Micromys minutus. Next base: position 123,589 of record NW_027667451.1, read on the forward strand.
AGAAATTCCTCTTATTTTGTGGCAAAAAGGCAGAAATTTCTTTTATTTTGGGGCAAAATTGCAGAAATTTAACTTATTTTGGGGCAAAATTGCAGAAACTTCATTTATTTCAGGGAAAAAAGCAGAAATTTTCTTATTTTGGGGCAAAAATGCAAAAATTTCTTTTATTTTGGTACAAAATTGCAAAAATTTTTATTATTTTGGGGCAAAAATGCAGAAATCTTCCTTATTTTGGGGAAAAATTACAGAAATTTCCCTTATTTCAGGGAAAAAACGCAAAAATTTCTCTTATTTTGGGGCAAAAAGGCAGAAATTACTTTTAATTTGCTACAAAATTGCAGAAATTTTCTCTATTTTGGGGCAAAAATACAGAATTTCCCCATATTTTAGGGCAAAAAGGCAGAGATTCCCCTTATTATGAGGTAAAAAGGCGGAAATTCCCCTTATTTTGGAGCAAAAAGACAGAAATTCCCCTTATTTTGTGTCAAAAAGGCAGAAATTTCCCTTATTTTGGGGCAAAATTGCAGAAATTTCACTTATTTCAGGGAAAAAAGGCAGAAATTTTCCTTATTTTGGGGCAAAAGTCAGAAATTCCTAATATTTTGTGGCAAAAATGCAGAAATGCCCCTTATTTTGTGTCAAAAAGGCAGAAATTTCCCTTATCTGGGGGCAAAATTGCAGAAATTTCACTTATTTCAGGGCATAATTAAAAAATTGCTTTTATTTTGGGGCAAAAAGACAGAAATTCCGTTTATTTTTGGGTAAAAAGGCAGAAATTTCACTTATTTTGAGGTAAAAGGCAGAAATTCTTCTTATTTTGGGGCAAAAATGAAAAAATTTCCCTTTTTTGTGGGAAAAGGTATACATTCCCTTTATTTTTGTGAAAAAAAGCAGAAATTCCCCGTATTTTGGAGCAAAATTGCAGAAATTTCCCTAGTTGTGGGGCAAAAAGGGAGAAATTTCCTATTTTTTGGGGCAAAAAGACAGAAATTCTCCTTATTTTGGGGCAAAACTCAGAAATACCACTTATTTTGGGGCAAAATTGCAGAAATTTCACTTATGTCAGAGAAAAAAGGCAGAAATTTTCTTTATTTTGGGGCAAAAAGGCAGAAATTCCTAATATTTTGAGGTAAAAAGGCTGAAATTCGCCTTATTTGGGGGCAAAAAGGCAGAAATTTCCCTTATTTTAGGGCAAAAAGACAGAAATTTCCCTTATTTTGTGGCAAAAAAACAGTAATTTCTTTTATTTTGGAGCAAAATTGCAGAAATATCACTTATTTTGGGGCAAAATTGCAGAAATTTCACTTATTTCAGGGAAAAAAACAGAAATTTTTCTTAATTTGGGGCAAAAAGGCAGAAATTCCTAATATTTTGTGGCAAAAATGCAGAAATTCCCCTTATTTTGTGTCAAAAAGGCAGAAATTTCCCTTATCTGGGGGCACAATTGCAGAAATTTCAATTATTTCAGAGCATAATTCAAAAATTGCTTTTATTTTGGGGCAAAAAGACAGAACTTCCATTTCTTTTTGGGTAAAAAGGCAGAAATTTCACATATTTTGAGGTAAAAAGGCAGAAATTCTTCTTATTTTGGGGCAAAAATGAAGAAATTTCCCTTTTTGTGGCAAAAGGTATACATTCCCCTTATTTTTGGGAAAAAAAGCAGAAATTCCCCGTATTTTGGAGCAAAATTGCAGAAATTCCCCTAGTTGTGGGGCAAAAAGGGAGAAATTCCCTATTTGTTGGGGCAAAAAGACAGAAATTCTCCTTATTTTGGGGCAAAACTCAGAAATTCCACTTATTTTGGGGCAAAATTGCAGAAATTTCACTTATTTTGGGGCAAAATTGCAGAAATTTCACTTATTTCAGAGAAAAAAGGCAGAAATTTTCTTTATTTTGGGGAAAAAGGGCAGAAATTCCTAATATTTTGAGGTAAAAAGGCTGAAATTCGCCTTATTTGGTGGCAAAAAGGCAGAAATTTCCCTTATTTTAGGGCAAAAAGACAGAAATTCCCCTTATTTTGTGGCAAAAAGGCAGAAATTTCTTTCATTTTGGAGCAAAATTGCAGAAATTTCACTTATTTTGGGGCAAAATTGCAGAAATTTCACTTATTTCAGGGAAAAAAAGCAGAAATTTTCTTATTTTGGGGCAAAAAGCAGAAATTTCTTTCATTTTGGTACAAAATTGCAAAAATTTTTCTTATTTTGGGGCAAAAAGGCAGAAATTTTTCTTATTTTGAGGTAAAAAGGCTGAAATTTCTCTTATTTTGGGGCAAAAAGTCAGAAATTCCGCTTATTTTGGGGCAAAAACAGACATTTCCCTTATTTTGGGGAAAAATTTTAGAAATTTAATTTATTTCAGGGCAAAAAGTCAGAAATTCCCCTTATGTTGGGGCAAAACTCAGAAATTCCACTTATTTTGGGGCTAAATTCCAGAAATTTCCCTTATTTTGGGGCAAAATTGCAGAAATTTCACTTATTTGGGGCAAAATTGCAGAAATTTCACTTAATTCAGGAAAAAAGGCAGAAATTTTCATTATTTTGGGGCAAAACGGCAGAAATTCCTAATATTTTGTGGCATAAATGCAGAAATTCCCCTTATTTTGTGTCAAAAAGGCAGAAATTTCACTTATTTCAGGGCATAATTCAAAAATTTCTTTTATTTTGGGGCAAAAAGACAGAAATTCCGTTTATTTTGGGGTAAAAAGGCAGAAATTTCACTTATTTTGAGGTAAAAAGGCAGAAATTCCTCTTATTTTGTGGCAAAAATGAAGAAATTTCCCTTCTTTGTGGCAAAAAGTATCCATTTCATTTATTTATGGCAAAATTGCAGAAATTCCCCATATTTTGGAGCAAAATTGCAGAAAATCCCCTAATTGTGGGGCAAAAAGTCAGAAATTCCTTATATGTTGGGGCAAAAACACGGAAATTCTCCTTATTTTGGGGCAAAACTCAGAATTCCACATATTTTGGGGCAAAATTCCAGAAATTTCCTTTATTTTGGGGCAAAATTGTAGAAATTTCACTTATTTTGAGGCAAAATTGCAGAAATTTCACTTATTTCAGGGAAAAAAGACAGAAATTTTCCTTATTTTGGGGCAAAAAGGCAGAAATTCCTAATATTTTGTGGCAAAAATGCAGAAATTTTCCTTATTTTGTGTCGAAAAAGCAGAAATTTCCCTTATTTGGGGGCAAAATTGCAGAAATTTCACTTATTTCAGGGCATATTTCAAAAATTCATTTTATTTTGGGGCAAAAAGACAGAAATTCCGTTTATTTTTTGGTAAAAAGGCAGAAATTTCACTTATTTTGAGGTAAAAAGGCAGAAATTCCTCTTATTTTGGGGCAAAAATAAAGAAATTTCTATTTTTTTGTGGCAAAAGGTATACATTCCCCTTATTTTTGGGGAAAAAAGCAGAAATACCCCATATTTTGGAGCAAAATTGCAGAAATTCCCCTAGTTGTGGGGCAAAAAGGGAGAAATTCACTATTTGTTGGGGCAAAAAGACAGAAATTCTCCTTATATTGGGGCAAAACTCAGAAATTCCACTTATTTTGGGACAAAATTGCGGAAATTTCACTTATTTTGGGGCAAAATTGCAAAAATTTCAATAATTTCAGGGAAAAAAGGCAGAAATTTTCCTTATTTTGGGGCAAAAAGGCAGAAATTCCTAATACTTTGTGGAAAAAATGCAGAAATTCTCCTTATTTTGTTTCAAAAATGGAGAAATTCCTCTTATTTTGAGGTAAAAAGGCTGAAATTCGCCTTATTTGGGGGCAGAAAGGCAGAAATTTCACTTATTTTGGGGCAAAAAACCAGAAATTCCTCTTATTTTGTGGCAAAAAGGCAGAAATTTCTTTTATTTTGGGGCAAAATTACAGAAATTTAACTTATTTTGGGGCAAAATTGCAGAAACTTCATTTATTTCAGGGAAAAAAGCAGAAATTTTCTTATTTTGGGGCAAAAAGGCAAAAATTTCTTTTATTTTGGTACAAAATTGCAAAAATTTTTATTATTTTGGGGCAAAAATGCAGAAATCTTCCTTATTTTGGGGAAAAATTACAGAAATTTCCCTTATTTCAGGGAAAAAACGCAAAAATTCCTCTTATTTTGGGGCAAAAAGGCAGAAATTACTTTTAATTTGCTACAAAATTGCAGAAATTTTCTCTATTTTGGGGCAAAAATACAGAATTTCCCCATATTTTAGGGCAAAAAGGCAGAGATTTCCCTTATTATGAGGTAAAAAGGCGGAAATTCCCCTTATTTTGGAGCAAAAAGACATAAATTCCCCTTATTTTGTGTCAAAAAGGCAGAAATTTCCCTTATTTTGGGGCAAAATTGCAGAAATTTCACTTATTTCAGGGAAAAAAGGCAGAAATTTTCCTTATTTTGGGGCAAAAGTCAGAAATTCCTAATATTTTGTGGCAAAAATGCAGAAATGCCCCTTATTTTGTGTCAAAAAGGCAGAAATTTCCCTTATCTGGGGGCAAAATTGCAGAAATTTCACTTATTTCAGGGCATAATTAAAAAATTGCTTTTATTTTGGGGCAAAAAGACAGAAATTCCGTTTATTTTTGGGTAAAAAGGCAGAAATTTCACTTATTTTGAGGTAAAATGCAGAAATTCTTCTTTTTTTGGGGCAAAAATGAAATAATTTCCCTTTTTTGTGGGAAAAGGTATACATTCCCTTTATTTTTGTGAAAAAAAGCAGAAATTCCCCGTATTTTGGAGCAAAATTGCAGAAATTTCCCTAGTTGTGCGGCAAAAAGGGAGAAATTTCCTATTTTTTGGGGCAAAAAGACAGAAATTCTCCTTATTTTGGGGCAAAACTCAGAAATTCCACTTATTTTGGGGCAAAATTGCAGAAATTTCACTTATTTTGGGGCAAAATTGCAGAAATTTCACTTATGTCAGAGAAAAAAGGCAGAAATTTTCTTTATTTTGGGGCAAAAAGGCAGAAATTCCTAATATTTTGAGGTAAAAAGGCTGAAATTCGCCTTATTTGGGGGCAAAAAGGCAGAAATTTCCCTTATTTTAGGGCAAAAAGACAGAAATTTCCCTTATTTTGTGGCAAAAAAACAGTAATTTCTTTTATTTTGGAGCAAAATTGCAGAAATATCACTTATTTTGGGGCAAAATTGCAGAAATTTCACTTATTTCAGGGAAAAAAGCAGAAATTTTTTTTAATTTGGGGCAAAAAGGCAGAAATTCCTAATATTTTGTGGCAAAAATGCAGAAATTCCCCTTATTTTGTGTCAAAAAGGCAGAAATTTCCCTTATCTGGGGGCACAATTGCAGAAATTTCAATTATTTCAGAGCATAATTCAAAAATTGCTTTTATTTTGGGGCAAAAAGACAGAACTTCCATTTCTTTTTGGGTAAAAAGGCAGAAATTTCACATATTTTGAGGTAAAAAGGCAGAAATTCTTCTTATTTTGGGGCAAAAATGAAGAAATTTCCCTTTTTGTGGCAAAAGGTATACATTCCCCTTATTTTTGGGAAAAAAAGCAGAAATTCCCCGTATTTTGTAGCAAAATTGCAGAAATTCCCCTAGTTGTGGGGCAAAAAGGGAGAAATTCCCTATTTGTTGGGGCAAAAAGACAGAAATTCTCCTTATTTTGGGGCAAAACTCAGAAATTCCACTTATTTTGGGGCAAAATTGCAGAAATTTCACTTATTTTGGGGCAAAATTGCAGAAATTTCACTTATTTCAGAGAAAAAAAGGCAGAAATTTTCTTTATTTTGGGGAAAAAGGGCAGAAATTCCTAATATTTTGAGGTAAAAAGGCTGAAATTCGCCTTATTTGGTGGCAAAAAGGCAGAAATTTCCCTTATTTTAGGGCAAAAAGACAGAAATTCCCCTTATTTTGTGGCAAAAAGGCAGAAATTTCTTTCATTTTGGAGCAAAATTGCAGAAATTTCACTTATTTTGGGGCAAAATTGCAGAAATTTCACTTATTTCAGGGAAAAAAAAGCAGAAATTTTCTTATTTTGGGGCAAAAAGCAGAAATTTCTTTCATTTTGGTACAAAATTGCAAAAATTTTTCTTATTTTGGGGCAAAAAGGCAGAAATTTTTCTTATTTTGAGGTAAAAAGGCTGAAATTTCTCTTATTTTGGGGCAAAAAGTCAGAAATTCCGCTTATTTTGGGGCAAAAACAGACATTTCCCTTATTTTGGGAAAAAATTTTAGAAATTTAATTTATTTCAGGGCAAAAAGTCAGAAATTCCCCTTATGTTGGGGCAAAACTCAGAAATTCCACTTATTTTGGGGCTAAATTCCAGAAATTTCCCTTATTTGGGGGCAAAATTGCAGAAATTTCACTTATTTGGGGCAAAATTGCAGAAATTTCACTTAATTCAGGAAAAAAGGCAGAAATTTTCATTATTTTGGGGCAAAAAGGCAGAAATTCCTAATATTTTGTGGCATAAATGCAGAAATTCCCCTTATTTTGTGTCAAAAAGGCAGAAATTTCACTTATTTCAGGGCATAATTCAAAAATTTCTTTTATTTTGGGGCAAAAAGACAGAAATTCCGTTTATTTTGGGGTAAAAAGGCAGAAATTTCACTTATTTTGAGGTAAAAAGGCAGAAATTCCTCTTATTTTGTGGCAAAAATGAAGAAATTTCCCTTCTTTGTGGCAAAAAGTATCCATTTCATTTATTTATGGCAAAATTGCAGAAATTCCCCATATTTTGGAGCAAAATTGCAGAAAATCCCCTAATTGTGGGGCAAAAAGTCAGAAATTCCTTATATGTTGGGGCAAAAACACGGAAATTCTCCTTATTTTGGGGCAAAACTCAGAATTCCACATATTTTGGGGCAAAATTCCAGAAATTTCCTTTATTTTGGGGCAAAATTGTAGAAATTTCACTTATTTTGAGGCAAAATTGCAGAAATTTCACTTATTTCAGGGAAAAAAGACAGAAATTTTCCTTATTTTGGGGCAAAAAGGCAGAAATTCCTAATATTTTGTGGCAAAAATGCAGAAATTTTCCTTATTTTGTGTCGAAAAAGCAGAAATTTCCCTTATTTGGGGGCAAAATTGCAGAAATTTCACTTATTTCAGGGCATATTTCAAAAATTCATTTTATTTTGGGGCAAAAAGACAGAAATTCCGTTTATTTTTTGGTAAAAAGGCAGAAATTTCACTTATTTTGAGGTAAAAAGGCAGAAATTCCTCTTATTTTGGGGCAAAAATAAAGAAATTTCTATTTTTTTGTGGCAAAAGGTATACATTCCCCTTATTTTTGGGGAAAAAAGCAGAAATACCCCATATTTTGGAGCAAAATTGCAGAAATTCCCCTAGTTGTGGGGCAAAAAGGGAGAAATTCACTATTTGTTGGGGCAAAAAGACAGAAATTCTCCTTATATTGGGGCAAAACTCAGAAATTCCACTTATTTTGGGACAAAATTGCGGAAATTTCACTTATTTTGGGGCAAAATTGCAAAAATTTCAATAATTTCAGGGAAAAAAGGCAGAAATTTTCCTTATTTTGGGGCAAAAAGGCAGAAATTCCTAATACTTTGTGGAAAAAATGCAGAAATTCTCCTTATTTTGTTTCAAAAATGGAGAAATTCCTCTTATTTTGAGGTAAAAAGGCTGAAATTCGCCTTATTTGGGGGCAGAAAGGCAGAAATTTCACTTATTTTGGGGCAAAAAACCAGAAATTCCTCTTATTTTGTGGCAAAAAGGCAGAAATTTCTTTTATTTTGGGGCAAAATTGCAGAAATTTAACTTATTTTGGGGCAAAATTGCAGAAACTTCATTTATTTCAGGGAAAAAAGCAGAAATTTTCTTATTTTGGGGCAAAAATGCAAAAATTTCTTTTATTTTGGTACAAAATTGCAAAAATTTTTATTATTTTGGGGCAAAAATGCAGAAATCTTCCTTATTTTGGGGAAAAATTACAGAAATTTCCCTTATTTCAGGGAAAAAACGCAAAAATTTCTCTTATTTTGGGGCAAAAAGGCAGAAATTACTTTTAATTTGCTACAAAATTGCAGAAATTTTCTCTATTTTGGGGAAAAAATACAGAATTTCCCCATATTTTAGGGCAAAAAGGCAGAGATTCCCCTTATTATGAGGTAAAAAGGCGGAAATTCCCCTTATTTTGGAGCAAAAAGACAGAAATTCCCCTTATTTTGTGTCAAAAAGGCAGAAATTTCCCTTATTTTGGGGCAAAATTGCAGAAATTTCACTTATTTCAGGGAAAAAAGGCAGAAATTTTCCTTATTTTGGGGCAAAAGTCAGAAATTCCTAATATTTTGTGGCAAAAATGCAGAAATGCCCCTTATTTTGTGTCAAAAAGGCAGAAATTTCCCTTATCTGGGGGCAAAATTGCAGAAATTTCACTTATTTCAGGGCATAATTAAAAAATTGCTTTTATTTTGGGGCAAAAAGACAGAAATTCCGTTTATTTTTGGGTAAAAAGGCAGAAATTTCACTTATTTTGAGGTAAAAGGCAGAAATTCTTCTTATTTTGGGGCAAAAATGAAAAAATTTCCCTTTTTTGTGGGAAAAGGTATACATTCCCTTTATTTTTGTGAAAAAAAGCAGAAATTCCCCGTATTTTGGAGCAAAATTGCAGAAATTTCCCTAGTTGTGGGGCAAAAAGGGAGAAATTTCCTATTTTTTGGGGCAAAAAGACAGAAATTCTCCTTATTTTGGGGCAAAACTCAGAAATACCACTTATTTTGGGGCAAAATTGCAGAAATTTCACTTATGTCAGAGAAAAAAGGCAGAAATTTTCTTTATTTTGGGGCAAAAAGGCAGAAATTCCTAATATTTTGAGGTAAAAAGGCTGAAATTCGCCTTATTTGGGGGCAAAAAGGCAGAAATTTCCCTTATTTTAGGGCAAAAAGACAGAAATTTCCCTTATTTTGTGGCAAAAAAACAGTAATTTCTTTTATTTTGGAGCAAAATTGCAGAAATATCACTTATTTTGGGGCAAAATTGCAGAAATTTCACTTATTTCAGGGAAAAAAACAGAAATTTTTCTTAATTTGGGGCAAAAAGGCAGAAATTCCTAATATTTTGTGGCAAAAATGCAGAAATTCCCCTTATTTTGTGTCAAAAAGGCAGAAATTTCCCTTATCTGGGGGCACAATTGCAGAAATTTCAATTATTTCAGAGCATAATTCAAAAATTGCTTTTATTTTGGGGCAAAAAGACAGAACTTCCATTTCTTTTTGGGTAAAAAGGCAGAAATTTCACATATTTTGAGGTAAAAAGGCAGAAATTCTTCTTATTTTGGGGCAAAAATGAAGAAATTTCCCTTTTTGTGGCAAAAGGTATACATTCCCCTTATTTTTGGGAAAAAAAGCAGAAATTCCCCGTATTTTGGAGCAAAATTGCAGAAATTCCCCTAGTTGTGGGGCAAAAAGGGAGAAATTCCCTATTTGTTGGGGCAAAAAGACAGAAATTCTCCTTATTTTGGGGCAAAACTCAGAAATTCCACTTATTTTGGGGCAAAATTGCAGAAATTTCACTTATTTTGGGGCAAAATTGCAGAAATTTCACTTATTTCAGAGAAAAAAGGCAGAAATTTTCTTTATTTTGGGGAAAAAGGGCAGAAATTCCTAATATTTTGAGGTAAAAAGGCTGAAATTCGCCTTATTTGGTGGCAAAAAGGCAGAAATTTCCCTTATTTTAGGGCAAAAAGACAGAAATTCCCCTTATTTTGTGGCAAAAAGGCAGAAATTTCTTTCATTTTGGAGCAAAATTGCAGAAATTTCACTTATTTTGGGGCAAAATTGCAGAAATTTCACTTATTTCAGGGAAAAAAAGCAGAAATTTTCTTATTTTGGGGCAAAAAGCAGAAATTTCTTTCATTTTGGTACAAAATTGCAAAAATTTTTCTTATTTTGGGGCAAAAAGGCAGAAATTTTTCTTATTTTGAGGTAAAAAGGCTGAAATTTCTCTTATTTTGGGGCAAAAAGTCAGAAATTCCGCTTATTTTGGGGCAAAAACAGACATTTCCCTTATTTTGGGGAAAAATTTTAGAAATTTAATTTATTTCAGGGCAAAAAGTCAGAAATTCCCCTTATGTTGGGGCAAAACTCAGAAATTCCACTTATTTTGGGGCTAAATTCCAGAAATTTCCCTTATTTTGGGGCAAAATTGCAGAAATTTCACTTATTTGGGGCAAAATTGCAGAAATTTCACTTAATTCAGGAAAAAAGGCAGAAATTTTCATTATTTTGGGGCAAAAAGGCAGAAATTCCTAATATTTTGTGGCATAAATGCAGAAATTCCCCTTATTTTGTGTCAAAAAGGCAGAAATTTCACTTATTTCAGGGCATAATTAAAAAATTTCTTTTATTTTGGGGCAAAAAGACAGAAATTCCGTTTATTTTGGGGTAAAAAGGCAGAAATTTCACTTATTTTGAGGTAAAAAGGCAGAAATTCCTCTTATTTTGTGGCAAAAATGAAGAAATTTCCCTTCTTTGTGGCAAAAAGTATCCATTTCATTTATTTATGGCAAAATTGCAGAAATTCCCCATATTTTGGAGCAAAATTGCAGAAAATCCCCTAATTGTGGGGCAAAAAGTCAGAAATTCCTTATATGTTGGGGCAAAAACACGGAAATTCTCCTTATTTTGGGGCAAAACTCAGAATTCCACATATTTTGGGGCAAAATTCCAGAAATTTCCTTTATTTTGGGGCAAAATTGTAGAAATTTCACTTATTTTGAGGCAAAATTGCAGAAATTTCACTTATTTCAGGGAAAAAAGACAGAAATTTTCCTTATTTTGGGGCAAAAAGGCAGAAATTCCTAATATTTTGTGGCAAAAATGCAGAAATTTTCCTTATTTTGTGTCGAAAAAGCAGAAATTTCCCTTATTTGGGGGCAAAATTGCAGAAATTTCACTTATTTCAGGGCATATTTCAAAAATTCATTTTATTTTGGGGCAAAAAGACAGAAATTCCGTTTATTTTTTGGTAAAAAGGCAGAAATTTCACTTATTTTGAGGTAAAAAGGCAGAAATTCCTCTTATTTTGGGGCAAAAATAAAGAAATTTCTATTTTTTTGTGGCAAAAGGTATACATTCCCCTTATTTTTGGGGAAAAAAGCAGAAATACCCCATATTTTGGAGCAAAATTGCAGAAATTCCCCTAGTTGTGGGGCAAAAAGGGAGAAATTCACTATTTGTTGGGGCAAAAAGACAGAAATTCTCCTTATATTGGGGCAAAACTCAGAAATTCCACTTATTTTGGGACAAAATTGCGGAAATTTCACTTATTTTGGGGCAAAATTGCAAAAATTTCAATAATTTCAGGGAAAAAAGGCAGAAATTTTCCTTATTTTGGGGCAAAAAGGCAGAAATTCCTAATACTTTGTGGAAAAAATGCAGAAATTCTCCTTATTTTGTTTCAAAAATGGAGAAATTCCTCTTATTTTGAGGTAAAAAGGCTGAAATTCGCCTTATTTGGGGGCAGAAAGGCAGAAATTTCACTTATTTTGGGGCAAAAAACCAGAAATTCCTCTTATTTTGTGGCAAAAAGGCAGAAATTTCTTTTATTTTGGGGCAAAATTACAGAAATTTAACTTATTTTGGGGCAAAATTGCAGAAACTTCATTTATTTCAGGGAAAAAAGCAGAAATTTTCTTATTTTGGGGCAAAAAGGCAAAAATTTCTTTTATTTTGGTACAAAATTGCAAAAATTTTTATTATTTTGGGGCAAAAATGCAGAAATCTTCCTTATTTTGGGGAAAAATTACAGAAATTTCCCTTATTTCAGGGAAAAAACGCAAAAATTCCTCTTATTTTGGGGCAAAAAGGCAGAAATTACTTTTAATTTGCTACAAAATTGCAGAAATTTTCTCTATTTTGGGGCAAAAATACAGAATTTCCCCATATTTTAGGGCAAAAAGGCAGAGATTTCCCTTATTATGAGGTAAAAAGGCGGAAATTCCCCTTATTTTGGAGCAAAAAGACATAAATTCCCCTTATTTTGTGTCAAAAAGGCAGAAATTTCCCTTATTTTGGGGCAAAATTGCAGAAATTTCACTTATTTCAGGGAAAAAAGGCAGAAATTTTCCTTATTTTGGGGCAAAAGTCAGAAATTCCTAATATTTTGTGGCAAAAATGCAGAAATGCCCCTTATTTTGTGTCAAAAAGGCAGAAATTTCCCTTATCTGGGGGCAAAATTGCAGAAATTTCACTTATTTCAGGGCATAATTAAAAAATTGCTTTTATTTTGGGGCAAAAAGACAGAAATTCCGTTTATTTTTGGGTAAAAAGGCAGAAATTTCACTTATTTTGAGGTAAAATGCAGAAATTCTTCTTATTTTGGGGCAAAAATGAAAAAATTTCCCTTTTTTGTGGGAAAAGGTATACATTCCCTTTATTTTTGTGAAAAAAAGCAGAAATTCCCCGTATTTTGGAGCAAAATTGCAGAAATTTCCCTAGTTGTGCGGCAAAAAGGGAGAAATTTCCTATTTTTTGGGGCAAAAAGACAGAAATTCTCCTTATTTTGGGGCAAAACTCAGAAATTCCACTTATTTTGGGGCAAAATTGCAGAAATTTCACTTATTTTGGGGCAAAATTGCAGAAATTTCACTTATGTCAGAGAAAAAAGGCAGAAATTTTCTTTATTTTGGGGCAAAAAGGCAGAAATTCCTAATATTTTGAGGTAAAAAGGCTGAAATTCGCCTTATTTGGGGGCAAAAAGGCAGAAATTTCCCTTATTTTAGGGCAAAAAGACAGAAATTTCCCTTATTTTGTGGCAAAAAAACAGTAATTTCTTTTATTTTGGAGCAAAATTGCAGAAATATCACTTATTTTGGGGCAAAATTGCAGAAATTTCACTTATTTCAGGGAAAAAAACAGAAATTTTTCTTAATTTGGGGCAAAAAGGCAGAAATTCCTAATATTTTGTGGCAAAAATGCAGAAATTCCCCTTATTTTGTGTCAAAAAGGCAGAAATTTCCCTTATCTGGGGGCACAATTGCAGAAATTTCAATTATTTCAGAGCATAATTCAAAAATTGCTTTTATTTTGGGGCAAAAAGACAGAACTTCCATTTCTTTTTGGGTAAAAAGGCAGAAATTTCACATATTTTGAGGTAAAAAGGCAGAAATTCTTCTTATTTTGGGGCAAAAATGAAGAAATTTCCCTTTTTGTGGCAAAAGGTATACATTCCCCTTATTTTTGGGAAAAAAAGCAGAAATTCCCCGTATTTTGTAGCAAAATTGCAGAAATTCCCCTAGTTGTGGGGCAAAAAGGGAGAAATTCCCTATTTGTTGGGGCAAAAAGACAGAAATTCTCCTTATTTTGGGGCAAAACTCAGAAATTCCACTTATTTTGGGGCAAAATTGCAGAAATTTCACTTATTTTGGGGCAAAATTGCAGAAATTTCACTTATTTCAGAGAAAAAAAGGCAGAAATTTTCTTTATTTTGGGGAAAAAGGGCAGAAATTCCTAATATTTTGAGGTAAAAAGGCTGAAATTCGCCTTATTTGGTGGCAAAAAGGCAGAAATTTCCCTTATTTTAGGGCAAAAAGACAGAAATTCCCCTTATTTTGTGGCAAAAAGGCAGAAATTTCTTTCATTTTGGAGCAAAATTGCAGAAATTTCACTTATTTTGGGGCAAAATTGCAGAAATTTCACTTATTTCAGAAAAAAAAAAGCAGAAATTTTCTTATTTTGGGGCAAAAAGCAGAAATTTCTTTCATTTTGGTACAAAATTGCAAAAATTTTTCTTATTTTGGGGCAAAAAGGCAGAAATTTTTCTTATTTTGAGGTAAAAAGGCTGAAATTTCTCTTATTTTGGGGCAAAAAGTCAGAAATTCCGCTTATTTTGGGGCAAAAACAGACATTTCCCTTATTTTGGGAAAAAATTTTAGAAATTTAATTTATTTCAGGGCAAAAAGTCAGAAATTCCCCTTATGTTGGGGCAAAACTCAGAAATTCCACTTATTTTGGGGCTAAATTCCAGAAATTTCCCTTATTTGGGGGCAAAATTGCAGAAATTTCACTTATTTGGGGCAAAATTGCAGAAATTTCACTTAATTCAGGAAAAAAGGCAGAAATTTTCATTATTTTGGGGCAAAAAGGCAGAAATTCCTAATATTTTGTGGCATAAATGCAGAAATTCCCCTTATTTTGTGTCAAAAAGGCAGAAATTTCACTTATTTCAGGGCATAATTCAAAATTTTCTTTTATTTTGGGGCAAAAAGACAGAAATTCCGTTTATTTTGGGGTAAAAAGGCAGAAATTTCACTTATTTTGAGGTAAAAAGGCAGAAATTCCTCTTATTTTGTGGCAAAAATGAAGAAATTTCCCTTCTTTGTGGCAAAAAGTATCCATTTCATTTATTTATGGCAAAATTGCAGAAATTCCCCATATTTTGGAGCAAAATTGCAGAAAATCCCCTAATTGTGGGGCAAAAAGTCAGAAATTCCTTATATGTTGGGGCAAAAACACGGAAATTCTCCTTATTTTGGGGCAAAACTCAGAATTCCACATATTTTGGGGCAAAATTCCAGAAATTTCCTTTATTTTGGGGCAAAATTGTAGAAATTTCACTTATTTTGAGGCAAAATTGCAGAAATTTCACTTATTTCAGGGAAAAAAGACAGAAATTTTCCTTATTTTGGGGCAAAAAGGCAGAAATTCCTAATATTTTGTGGCAAAAATGCAGAAATTTTCCTTATTTTGTGTCGAAAAGCAGAAATTTCCCTTATTTGGGGGCAAAATTGCAGAAATTTCACTTATTTCAGGGCATATTTCAAAAATTCATTTTATTTTGGGGCAAAAAGACAGAAATTCCGTTTATTTTTTGGTAAAAAGGCAGAAATTTCACTTATTTTGAGGTAAAAAGGCAGAAATTCCTCTTATTTTGGGGCAAAAATAAAGAAATTTCTATTTTTTTGTGGCAAAAGGTATACATTCCCCTTATTTTTGGGGAAAAAAGCAGAAATACCCCATATTTTGGAGCAAAATTGCAGAAATTCCCCTAGTTGTGGGGCAAAAAGGGAGAAATTCACTATTTGTTGGGGCAAAAAGACAGAAATTCTCCTTATATTGGGGCAAAACTCAGAAATTCCACTTATTTTGGGACAAAATTGCGGAAATTTCACTTATTTTGGGGCAAAATTGCAAAAATTTCAATAATTTCAGGGAAAAAAGGCAGAAATTTTCCTTATTTGGGGGCAAAAAGGCAGAAATTCCTAATACTTTGTGGAAAAAATGCAGAAATTCTCCTTATTTTGTTTCAAAAATGGAGAAATTCCTCTTATTTTGAGGTAAAAAGGCTGAAATTCGCCTTATTTGGGGGCAGAAAGGCAGAAATTTCACTTATTTTGGGGCAAAAAACCAGAAATTCCTCTTATTTTGTGGCAAAAAGGCAGAAATTTCTTTTATTTTGGGGCAAAATTGCAGAAATTTAACTTATTTTGGGGCAAAATTGCAGAAACTTCATTTATTTCAGGGAAAAAAGCAGAAATTTTCTTATTTTGGGGCAAAAAGGCAAAAATTTCTTTTATTTTGGTACAAAATTGCAAAAATTTTTATTATTTTGGGGCAAAAATGCAGAAATCTTCCTTATTTTGGGGAAAAATTACAGAAATTTCCCTTATTTCAGGGAAAAAACGCAAAAATTCCTCTTATTTTGGGGCAAAAAGGCAGAAATTACTTTTAATTTGCTACAAAATTGCAGAAATTTTCTCTATTTTGGGGCAAAAATACAGAATTTCCCCATATTTTAGGGCAAAAAGGCAGAGATTTCCCTTATTATTAGGTAAAAAGGCGGAAATTCCCCTTATTTTGGAGCAAAAAGACAGAAATTCCCCTTATTTTGTGTCAAAAAGGCAGAAATTTCCCTTATTTTGGGGCAAAATTGCAGAAATTTCACTTATTTCAGGGAAAAAAGGCA
Organism: Micromys minutus; assembly: GCF_963924665.1. Taxonomy (NCBI): domain Eukaryota; kingdom Metazoa; phylum Chordata; class Mammalia; order Rodentia; family Muridae; genus Micromys; species Micromys minutus. Next base: position 139,467 of record NW_027667451.1, read on the forward strand.
GAAATTTTCCTTATTTTGGGGCAAAAGTCAGAAATTCCTAATATTTTGTGGCAAAAATGCAGAAATGCCCCTTATTTTGTGTCAAAAAGGCAGAAATTTCCCTTATCTGGGGGCAAAATTGCAGAAATTTCACTTATTTCAGGGCATAATTAAAAAATTGCTTTTATTTTGGGGCAAAAAGACAGAAATTCCGTTTATTTTTGGGTAAAAAGGCAGAAATTTCACTTATTTTGAGGTAAAAAGGCAGAAATTCTTCTTATTTTGGGGCAAAAATGAAAAAATTTCCCTTTTTTGTGGGAAAAGGTATACATTCCCTTTATTTTTGTGAAAAAAAGCAGAAATTCCCCGTATTTTGGAGCAAAATTGCAGAAATTTCCCTAGTTGTGCGGCAAAAAGGGAGAAATTTCCTATTTTTTGGGGCAAAAAGACAGAAATTCTCCTTATTTTGGGGCAAAACTCAGAAATTCCACTTATTTTGGGGCAAAATTGCAGAAATTTCACTTATTTTGGGGCAAAATTGCAGAAATTTCACTTATGTCAGAGAAAAAAGGCAGAAATTTTCTTTATTTTGGGGCAAAAAGGCAGAAATTCCTAATATTTTGAGGTAAAAAGGCTGAAATTCGCCTTATTTGGGGGCAAAAAGGCAGAAATTTCCCTTATTTTAGGGCAAAAAGACAGAAATTTCCCTTATTTTGTGGCAAAAAAACAGTAATTTCTTTTATTTTGGAGCAAAATTGCAGAAATATCACTTATTTTGGGGCAAAATTGCAGAAATTTCACTTATTTCAGGGAAAAAAACAGAAATTTTTCTTAATTTGGGGCAAAAAGGCAGAAATTCCTAATATTTTGTGGCAAAAATGCAGAAATTCCCCTTATTTTGTGTCAAAAAGGCAGAAATTTCCCTTATCTGGGGGCACAATTGCAGAAATTTCAATTATTTCAGAGCATAATTCAAAAATTGCTTTTATTTTGGGGCAAAAAGACAGAACTTCCATTTCTTTTTGGGTAAAAAGGCAGAAATTTCACATATTTTGAGGTAAAAAGGCAGAAATTCTTCTTATTTTGGGGCAAAAATGAAGAAATTTCCCTTTTTGTGGCAAAAGGTATACATTCCCCTTATTTTTGGGAAAAAAAGCAGAAATTCCCCGTATTTTGTAGTAAAATTGCCGAAATTCCCCTAGTTGTGGGGCAAAAAGGGAGAAATTCCCTATTTGTTGGGGCAAAAAGACAGAAATTCTCCTTATTTTGGGGCAAAACTCAGAAATTCCACTTATTTTGGGGCAAAATTGCAGAAATTTCACTTATTTTGGGGCAAAATTGCAGAAATTTCACTTATTTCAGAAAAAAAGGCAGAAATTTTCTTTATTTTGGGGAAAAAGGGCAGAAATTCCTAATATTTTGAGGTAAAAAGGCTGAAATTCGCCTTATTTGGGGGCAAAAAGGCAGAAATTTCCCTTATTTTAGGGCAAAAAGACAGAAATTCCCCTTATTTTGTGGCAAAAAGGCAGAAATTTCTTTCATTTTGGAGCAAAATTGCAGAAATTTCACTTATTTTGGGGCAAAATTGCAGAAATTTCACTTATTTCAGGGAAAAAAGCAGAAATTTTCTTATTTTGGGGCAAAAAGCAGAAATTTCTTTCATTTTGGTACAAAATTGCAAAAATTTTTCTTATTTTGGGGCAAAAAGGCAGAAATTTTTCTTATTTTGAGGTAAAAAGGCTGAAATTTCTCTTATTTTGGGGCAAAAAGTCAGAAATTCCGCTTATTTTGGGGCAAAAACAGACATTTCCCTTATTTTGGGGAAAAATTTTAGAAATTTAATTTATTTCAGGGCAAAAAGTCAGAAATTCCCCTTATGTTGGGGCAAAACTCAGAAATTCCACTTATTTTGGGGCTAAATTCCAGAAATTTCCCTTATTTTGGGGCAAAATTGCAGAAATTTCACTTATTTGGGGCAAAATTGCAGAAATTTCACTTAATTCAGGAAAAAAGGCAGAAATTTTCATTATTTTGGGGCAAAAAGGCAGAAATTCCTAATATTTTGTGGCATAAATGCAGAAATTCCCCTTATTTTGTGTCAAAAAGGCAGAAATTTCACTTATTTCAGGGCATAATTCAAAAATTTCTTTTATTTTGGGGCAAAAAGACAGAAATTCCGTTTATTTTGGGGTAAAAAGGCAGAAATTTCACTTATTTTGAGGTAAAAAGGCAGAAATTCCTCTTATTTTGTGGCAAAAATGAAGAAATTTCCCTTCTTTGTGGCAAAAAGTATCCATTTCATTTATTTATGGCAAAATTGCAGAAATTCCCCATATTTTGGAGCAAAATTGCAGAAAATCCCCTAATTGTGGGGCAAAAAGTCAGAAATTCCTTATATGTTGGGGCAAAAACACGGAAATTCTCCTTATTTTGGGGCAAAACTCAGAATTCCACATATTTTGGGGCAAAATTCCAGAAATTTCCTTTATTTTGGGGCAAAATTGTAGAAATTTCACTTATTTTGAGGCAAAATTGCAGAAATTTCACTTATTTCAGGGAAAAAAGACAGAAATTTTCCTTATTTTGGGGCAAAAAGGCAGAAATTCCTAATATTTTGTGGCAAAAATGCAGAAATTTTCCTTATTTTGTGTCGAAAAAGCAGAAATTTCCCTTATTTGGGGGCAAAATTGCAGAAATTTCACTTATTTCAGGGCATATTTCAAAAATTCATTTTATTTTGGGGCAAAAAGACAGAAATTCCGTTTATTTTTTGGTAAAAAGGCAGAAATTTCACTTATTTTGAGGTAAAAAGGCAGAAATTCCTCTTATTTTGGGGCAAAAATAAAGAAATTTCTATTTTTTTGTGGCAAAAGGTATACATTCCCCTTATTTTTGGGGAAAAAAGCAGAAATACCCCATATTTTGGAGCAAAATTGCAGAAATTCCCCTAGTTGTGGGGCAAAAAGGGAGAAATTCACTATTTGTTGGGGCAAAAAGACAGAAATTCTCCTTATATTGGGGCAAAACTCAGAAATTCCACTTATTTTGGGACAAAATTGCAGAAATTTCACTTATTTTGGGGCAAAATTGCAAAAATTTCAATAATTTCAGGGAAAAAAGGCAGAAATTTTCCTTATTTTGGGGCAAAAAGGCAGAAATTCCTAATACTTTGTGGAAAAAATGCAGAAATTCCCCTTATTTTGTTTCAAAAATGGAGAAATTCCTCTTATTTTGAGGTAAAAAGGCTGAAATTCGCCTTATTTGGGGGAGAAAGGCAGAAATTTCACATATTTTGGGGCAAAAAACCAGAAATTCCTCTTATTTTGTGGCAAAAAGGCAGAAATTTCTTTTATTTTGGGGCAAAATTGCAGAAATTTAACTTATTTTGGGGCAAAATTGCAGAAACTTCATTTATTTCAGGGAAAAAAGCAGAAATTTTTTATTTTGCAGCAAAAAGGCAAAAATGTCTTTTATTTTGGTACAAAATTGCAAAAATTTTTATTATTTTGGGGCAAAAATGCAGAAATCTTCCTTATTTTGGGGAAAAATTACAGAAATTTCACTTATTTCAGGGAAAAAACGCAAAAATTTCTCTTATTTTGGGGCAAAAAGGCAGAAATTACTTTTAATTTGCTACAAAATTGCAGAAATTTTCTCTATTTTGGGGCAAAAATACAGAATTTCCCCATATTTTAGGGCAAAAAGGCAGAGATTCCCCTTATTATGAGGTAAAAAGGCGGAAATTCCCCTTATTTTGGAGCAAAAAGACAGAAATTCCCCTTATTTTGTGTCAAAAAGGCAGAAATTTCCCTTATTTTGGGGCAAAATTGCAGAAATTTCACTTATTTCAGGGAAAAAAGGCAGAAATTTCCCTTATTTTGGGGCAAAAGTCAGAAATTCCTAATATTTTGTGGCAAAAATGCAGAAATGCCCCTTATTTTGTGTCAAAAAGGCAGAAATTTCCCTTATCTGGGGGCAAAATTGCAGAAATTTCACTTATTTCAGGGCATAATTCAAAAATTGCTTTTATTTTGGGGCAAAAAGACAGAAATTCCGTTTAATTTTGGGTAATAAGGCAGAAATTTCACTTATTTTGAGGTAAAAAGGCAGAAATTCTTCTTATTTTGGGGCAAAAATGAAAAAATTTCCCTTTTTTGTGGGAAAAGGTATACATTTCCTTTATTTTTGTGAAAAAAAGCAGAAATTCCCCGTATTTTGGAGCAAAATTGCAGAAATTTCCCTAGTTGTGGGGCAAAAAGGGAGAAATTTCCTATTTTTTGGTGCAAAAAGACAGAAATTCTCCTTATTTTGGGGCAAAACTCAGAAATTCCACTTATTTTGGGGCAAAATTGCAGAAATTTCACTTATTTTGGGGCAAAATTGCAGAAATTTCACTTATGTCAGAGAAAAAAGGCAGAAATTTTCTTTATTTTGGGGCAAAAAGGCAGAAATTCCTAATATTTTGAGGTAAAAAGGCTGAAATTCGCCTTATTTGGGGGCAAAAAGGCAGAAATTTCCCTTATTTTAGGGCAAAAAGACAGAAATTTCCCTTATTTTGTGGCAAAAAAACAGTAATTTCTTTTATTTTGGAGCAAAATTGCAGAAATATCACTTATTTTGGGGCAAAATTGCAGAAATTTCACTTATTTCAGGGAAAAAAGCAGAAATTTTTCTTAATTTGGGGCAAAAAGGCAGAAATTCCTAATATTTTGTGGCAAAAATGCAGAAATTCCCCTTATTTTGTGTCAAAAAGGCAGAAATTTCCCTTATCTGGGGGCACAATTGCAGAAATTTCAATTATTTCAGAGCATAATTCAAAAATTGCTTTTATTTTGGGGCAAAAAGACAGAACTTCCATTTCTTTTTGGGTAAAAAGGCAGAAATTTCACATATTTTGAAGTAAAAAGGCAGAAATTCTTCTTATTTTGGGGCAAAAATGAAGAAATTTCCCTTTTTGTGGCAAAAGGTATACATTCCCCTTATTTTTGGGAAAAAAAGCAGAAATTCCCCGTATTTTGGAGCAAAATTGCAGAAATTCCCCTAGTTGTGGGGCAAAAAGGGAGAAATTCCCTATTTGTTGGGGCAAAAAGACAGAAATTCTCCTTATTTTGGGGCAAAACTCAGAAATTCCACTTATTTTGGAGCAAAATTGCAGAAATTTCACTTATTTTGGGGCAAAATTGCAGAAATTTCACTTATTTCAGAGAAAAAAGGCAGAAATTTTCTTTATTTTGGGGAAAAAGGGCAGAAATTCCTAATATTTTGAGGTAAAAAGGCTGAAATTCGCCTTATTTGGGGGCAAAAAGGCAGAAATTTCCCTTATTTTAGGGCAAAAAGACAGAAATTCCCCTTATTTTGTGGCAAAAAGGCAGAAATTTCTTTCATTTTGGAGCAAAATTGCAGAAATTTCACTTATTTTGGGGCAAAATTGCAGAAATTTCACTTATTTCAGGGAAAAAAAAGCAGAAATTTTCTTATTTTGGGGCAAAAAGCAGAAATTTCTTTCATTTTGGTACAAAATTGCAAAAATTTTTCTTATTTTGGGGCAAAAAGGCAGAAATTTTTCTTATTTTGAGGTAAAAAGGCTGAAATTTCTCTTATTTTGGGGCAAAAAGTCAGAAATTCCGCTTATTTTGGGGCAAAAACAGACATTTCCCTTATTTTGGGGAAAAATTTTAGAAATTTAATTTATTTCAGGGCAAAAAGTCAGAAATTCCCCTTATGTTGGGGCAAAACTCAGAAATTCCACTTATTTTGGGGCTAAATTCCAGAAATTTCCCTTATTTTGGGGCAAAATTGCAGAAATTTCACTTATTTGCGGCAAAATTGCAGAAATTTCACTTAATTCAGGAAAAAAGGCAGAAATTTTCATTATTTTGGGGCAAAAAGGCAGAAATTCCTAATATTTTGTGGCATAAATGCAGAAATTCCCCTTATTTTGTGTCAAAAAGGCAGAAATTTCACTTATTTCAGGGCATAATTCAAAAATTTCTTTTATTTTGGGGCAAAAAGACAGAAATTCCGTTTATTTTGGGGTAAAAAGGCAGAAATTTCACTTATTTTGAGGTAAAAAGGCAGAAATTCCTCTTATTTTGTGGCAAAAATGAAGAAATTTCCCTTCTTTGTGGCAAAAAGTATCCATTTCATTTATTTATGGCAAAATTGCAGAAATTCCCCATATTTTGGAGCAAAATTGCAGAAAATCCCCTAATTGTGGGGCAAAAAGTCAGAAATTCCTTATATGTTGGGGCAAAAACACGGAAATTCTCCTTATTTTGGGGCAAAACTCAGAATTCCACATATTTTGGGGCAAAATTCCAGAAATTTCCTTTATTTTGGGGCAAAATTGTAGAAATTTCACTTATTTTGAGGCAAAATTGCAGAAATTTCACTTATTTCAGGGAAAAAAGACAGAAATTTTCCTTATTTTGGGGCAAAAAGGCAGAAATTCCTAATATTTTGTGGCAAAAATGCAGAAATTTTCCTTATTTTGTGTCGAAAAAGCAGAAATTTCCCTTATTTGGGGGCAAAATTGCAGAAATTTCACTTATTTCAGGGCATATTTCAAAAATTCATTTTATTTTGGGGCAAAAAGACAGAAATTCCGTTTATTTTTTGGTAAAAAGGCAGAAATTTCACTTATTTTGAGGTAAAAAGGCAGAAATTCCTCTTATTTTGGGGCAAAAATAAAGAAATTTCTATTTTTTTGTGGCAAAAGGTATACATTCCCCTTATTTTTGGGGAAAAAAGCAGAAATACCCCATATTTTGGAGCAAAATTGCAGAAATTCCCCTAGTTGTGGGGCAAAAAGGGAGAAATTCACTATTTGTTGGGGCAAAAAGACAGAAATTCTCCTTATATTGGGGCAAAACTCAGAAATTCCACTTATTTTGGGACAAAATTGCAGAAATTTCACTTATTTTGGGGCAAAATTGCAAAAATTTCAATAATTTCAGGGAAAAAAGGCAGAAATTTTCCTTATTTTGGGGCAAAAAGGCAGAAATTCCTAATACTTTGTGGAAAAAATGCAGAAATTCCCCTTATTTTGTTTCAAAAATGGAGAAATTCCTCTTATTTTGAGGTAAAAAGGCTGAAATTCGCCTTATTTGGGGGAGAAAGGCAGAAATTTCACATATTTTGGGGCAAAAAACCAGAAATTCCTCTTATTTTGTGGCAAAAAGGCAGAAATTTCTTTTATTTTGGGGCAAAATTGCAGAAATTTAACTTATTTTGGGGCAAAATTGCAGAAACTTCATTTATTTCAGGGAAAAAAGCAGAAATTTTTTATTTTGCGGCAAAAAGGCAAAAATTTCTTTTATTTTGGTACAAAATTGCAAAAATTTTTATTATTTTGGGGCAAAAATGCAGAAATCTTCCTTATTTTGGGGAAAAATTACAGAAATTTCACTTATTTCAGGGAAAAAACGCAAAAATTTCTCTTATTTTGGGGCAAAAAGGCAGAAATTACTTTTAATTTGCTACAAAATTGCAGAAATTTTCTCTATTTTGGGGCAAAAATACAGAATTTCCCCATATTTTAGGGCAAAAAGGCAGAGATTCCCCTTATTATGAGGTAAAAAGGCGGAAATTCCCCTTATTTTGGAGCAAAAAGACAGAAATTCCCCTTATTTTGTGTCAAAAAGGCAGAAATTTCCCTTATTTTGGGGCAAAATTGCAGAAATTTCACTTATTTCAGGGAAAAAAGGCAGAAATTTCCCTTATTTTGGGGCAAAAGTCAGAAATTCCTAATATTTTGTGGCAAAAATGCAGAAATGCCCCTTATTTTGTGTCAAAAAGGCAGAAATTTCCCTTATCTGGGGGCAAAATTGCAGAAATTTCACTTATTTCAGGGCATAATTCAAAAATTGCTTTTATTTTGGGGCAAAAAGACAGAAATTCCGTTTAATTTTGGGTAATAAGGCAGAAATTTCACTTATTTTGAGGTAAAAAGGCAGAAATTCTTCTTATTTTGGGGCAAAAATGAAAAAATTTCCCTTTTTTGTGGGAAAAGGTATACATTTCCTTTATTTTTGTGAAAAAAAGCAGAAATTCCCCGTATTTTGGAGCAAAATTGCAGAAATTTCCCTAGTTGTGGGGCAAAAAGGGAGAAATTTCCTATTTTTTGGTGCAAAAAGACAGAAATTCTCCTTATTTTGGGGCAAAACTCAGAAATTCCACTTATTTTGGGGCAAAATTGCAGAAATTTCACTTATTTTGGGGCAAAATTGCAGAAATTTCACTTATGTCAGAGAAAAAAGGCAGAAATTTTCTTTATTTTGGGGCAAAAAGGCAGAAATTCCTAGTATTTTGAGGTAAAAAGGCTGAAATTCGCCTTATTTGGGGGCAAAAAGGCAGAAATTTCCCTTATTTTAGGGCAAAAAGACAGAAATTTCCCTTATTTTGTGGCAAAAAAACAGTAATTTCTTTTATTTTGGAGCAAAATTGCAGAAATATCACTTATTTTGGGGCAAAATTGCAGAAATTTCACTTATTTCAGGGAAAAAAGCAGAAATTTTTCTTAATTTGGGGCAAAAAGGCAGAAATTCCTAATATTTTGTGGCAAAAATGCAGAAATTCCCCTTATTTTGTGTCAAAAAGGCAGAAATTTCCCTTATCTGGGGGCACAATTGCAGAAATTTCAATTATTTCAGAGCATAATTCAAAAATTGCTTTTATTTTGGGGCAAAAAGACAGAACTTCCATTTCTTTTTGGGTAAAAAGGCAGAAATTTCACATATTTTGAGGTAAAAAGGCAGAAATTCTTCTTATTTTGGGGCAAAAATGAAGAAATTTCCCTTTTTGTGGCAAAAGGTATACATTCCCCTTATTTTTGGGAAAAAAAGCAGAAATTCCCCGTATTTTGGAGCAAAATTGCAGAAATTCCCCTAGTTGTGGGGCAAAAAGGGAGAAATTCCCTATTTGTTGGGGCAAAAAGACAGAAATTCTCCTTATTTTGGGGCAAAACTCAGAAATTCCACTTATTTTGGGGCAAAATTGCAGAAATTTCACTTATTTTGGGGCAAAATTGCAGAAATTTCACTTATTTCAGAGAAAAAAGGCAGAAATTTTCTTTATTTTGGGGAAAAAGGGCAGAAATTCCTAATATTTTGAGGTAAAAAGGCTGAAATTCGCCTTATTTGGTGGCAAAAAGGCAGAAATTTTCCTTATTTTAGGGCAAAAAGACAGAAATTCCCCTTATTTTGTGGCAAAAAGGCAGAAATTTCTTTCATTTTGGAGCAAAATTGCAGAAATTTCACTTATTTTGGGGCAAAATTGCAGAAATTTCACTTATTTCAGGGAAAAAAAGCAGAAATTTTCTTATTTTGGGGCAAAAAGCAGAAATTTCTTTCATTTTGGTACAAAATTGCAAAAATTTTTCTTATTTTGGGGCAAAAAGGCAGAAATTTTTCTTATTTTGAGGTAAAAAGGCTGAAATTTCTCTTATTTTGGGGCAAAAAGTCAGAAATTCCGCTTATTTTGGGGCAAAAACAGACATTTCCCTTATTTTGGGGAAAAATTTTAGAAATTTAATTTATTTCAGGGCAAAAAGTCAGAAATTCCCCTTATGTTGGGGCAAAACTCAGAAATTCCACTTATTTTGGGGCTAAATTCCAGAAATTTCCCTTATTTTGGGGCAAAATTGCAGAAATTTCACTTATTTGGGGCAAAATTGCAGAAATTTCACTTAATTCAGGAAAAAAGGCAGAAATTTTCATTATTTTGGGGCAAAAAGGCAGAAATTCCTAATATTTTGTGGCATAAATGCAGAAATTCCCCTTATTTTGTGTCAAAAAGGCAGAAATTTCACTTATTTCAGGGCATAATTCAAAAATTTCTTTTATTTTGGGGCAAAAAGACAGAAATTCCGTTTATTTTGGGGTAAAAAGGCAGAAATTTCACTTATTTTGAGGTAAAAAGGCAGAAATTCCTCTTATTTTGTGGCAAAAATGAAGAAATTTCCCTTCTTTGTGGCAAAAAGTATCCATTTCATTTATTTATGGCAAAATTGCAGAAATTCCCCATATTTTGGAGCAAAATTGCAGAAAATCCCCTAATTGTGGGGCAAAAAGTCAGAAATTCCTTATATGTTGGGGCAAAAACACGGAAATTCTCCTTATTTTGGGGCAAAACTCAGAATTCCACATATTTTGGGGCAAAATTCCAGAAATTTCCTTTATTTTGGGGCAAAATTGTAGAAATTTCACTTATTTTGAGGCAAAATTGCAGAAATTTCACTTATTTCAGGGAAAAAAGACAGAAATTTTCCTTATTTTGGGGCAAAAAGGCAGAAATTCCTAATATTTTGTGGCAAAAATGCAGAAATTTTCCTTATTTTGTGTCGAAAAAGCAGAAATTTCCCTTATTTGGGGGCAAAATTGCAGAAATTTCACTTATTTCAGGGCATATTTCAAAAATTCATTTTATTTTGGGGCAAAAAGACAGAAATTCCGTTTATTTTTTGGTAAAAAGGCAGAAATTTCACTTATTTTGAGGTAAAAAGGCAGAAATTCCTCTTATTTTGGGGCAAAAATAAAGAAATTTCTATATTTTTGTGGCAAAAGGTATACATTCCCCTTATTTTTGGGGAAAAAAGCAGAAATACCCCATATTTTGGAGCAAAATTGCAGAAATTCCCCTAGTTGTGGGGCAAAAAGGGAGAAATTCACTATTTGTTGGGGCAAAAAGACAGAAATTCTCCTTATATTGGGGCAAAACTCAGAAATTCCACTTATTTTGGGACAAAATTGCAGAAATTTCACTTATTTTGGGGCAAAATTGCAAAAATTTCAATAATTTCAGGGAAAAAAGGCAGAAATTTTCCTTATTTTGGGGCAAAAAGGCAGAAATTCCTAATACTTTGTGGAAAAAATGCAGAAATTCCCCTTATTTTGTTTCAAAAATGGAGAAATTCCTCTTATTTTGAGGTAAAAAGGCTGAAATTCGCCTTATTTGGGGGAGAAAGGCAGAAATTTCACATATTTTGGGGCAAAAAACCAGAAATTCCTCTTATTTTGTGGCAAAAAGGCAGAAATTTCTTTTATTTTGGGGCAAAATTGCAGAAATTTAACTTATTTTGGGGCAAAATTGCAGAAACTTCATTTATTTCAGGGAAAAAAGCAGAAATTTTTTATTTTGCGGCAAAAAGGCAAAAATTTCTTTTATTTTGGTACAAAATTGCAAAAATTTTTATTATTTTGGGGCAAAAATGCAGAAATCTTCCTTATTTTGGGGGAAAATTACAGAAATTTCACTTATTTCAGGGAAAAAACGCAAAAATTTCTCTTATTTTGGGGCAAAAAGGCAGAAATTACTTTTAATTTGCTACAAAATTGCAGAAATTTTCTCTATTTTGGGGCAAAAATACAGAATTTCCCCATATTTTAGGGCAAAAAGGCAGAGATTCCCCTTATTATGAGGTAAAAAGGCGGAAATTCCCCTTATTTTGGAGCAAAAAGACAGAAATTCCCCTTATTTTGTGTCAAAAAGGCAGAAATTTCCCTTATTTTGGGGCAAAATTGCAGAAATTTCACTTATTTCAGGGAAAAAAGGCAGAAATTTCCCTTATTTTGGGGCAAAAGTCAGAAATTCCTAATATTTTGTGGCAAAAATGCAGAAATGCCCCTTATTTTGTGTCAAAAAGGCAGAAATTTCCCTTATCTGGGGGCAAAATTGCAGAAATTTCACTTATTTCAGGGCATAATTCAAAAATTGCTTTTATTTTGGGGCAAAAAGACAGAAATTCCGTTTAATTTTGGGTAATAAGGCAGAAATTTCACTTATTTTGAGGTAAAAAGGCAGAAATTCTTCTTATTTTGGGGCAAAAATGAAAAAATTTCCCTTTTTTGTGGGAAAAGGTATACATTTCCTTTTTTTTTGTGAAAAAAAGCAGAAATTCCCCGTATTTTGGAGCAAAATTGCAGAAATTTCCCTAGTTGTGGGGCAAAAAGGGAGAAATTTCCTATTTTTTGGTGCAAAAAGACAGAAATTCTCCTTATTTTGGGGCAAAACTCAGAAATTCCACTTATTTTGGGGCAAAATTGCAGAAATTTCACTTATTTTGGGGCAAAATTGCAGAAATTTCACTTATGTCAGAGAAAAAAGGCAGAAATTTTCTTTATTTTGGGGCAAAAAGACAGAAATTCCTAATATTTTGAGGTAAAAAGGCTGAAATTCGCCTTATTTGGGGGCAAAAAGGCAGAAATTTCCCTTATTTTAGGGCAAAAAGACAGAAATTTCCCTTATTTTGTGGCAAAAAAACAGTAATTTCTTTTATTTTGGAGCAAAATTGCAGAAATATCACTTATTTTGGGGCAAAATTGCAGAAATTTCACTTATTTCAGGGAAAAAAGCAGAAATTTTTCTTAATTTGGGGCAAAAAGGCAGAAATTCCTAATATTTTGTGGCAAAAATGCAGAAATTCCCCTTATTTTGTGTCAAAAAGGCAGAAATTTCCCTTATCTGGGGGCACAATTGCAGAAATTTCAATTATTTCAGAGCATAATTCAAAAATTGCTTTTATTTTGGGGCAAAAAGACAGAACTTCCATTTCTTTTTGGGTAAAAAGGCAGAAATTTCACATATTTTGAGGTAAAAAGGCAGAAATTCTTCTTATTTTGGGGCAAAAATGAAGAAATTTCCCTTTTTGTGGCAAAAGGTATACATTCCCCTTATTTTTGGGAAAAAAGCAGAAATTCCCCGTATTTTGGAGCAAAATTGCAGAAATTCCCCTAGTTGTGGGGCAAAAAGGGAGAAATTCCCTATTTGTTGGGGCAAAAAGACAGAAATTCTCCTTATTTTGGGGCAAAACTCAGAAATTCCACTTATTTTGGGGCAAAATTGCAGAAATTTCACTTATTTTGGGGCAAAATTGCAGAAATTTCACTTATTTCAGAGAAAAAAGGCAGAAATTTTCTTTATTTTGGGGAAAAAGGGCAGAAATTCCTAATATTTTGAGGTAAAAAGGCTGAAATTCGCCTTATTTGGTGGCAAAAAGGCAGAAATTTCCCTTATTTTAGGGCAAAAAGACAGAAATTCCCCTTATTTTGTGGCAAAAAGGCAGAAATTTCTTTCATTTTGGAGCAAAATTGCAGAAATTTCACTTATTTTGGGGCAAAATTGCAGAAATTTCACTTATTTCAGGGAAAAAAAAGCAGAAATTTTCTTATTTTGGGGCAAAAAGCAGAAATTTCTTTCATTTTGGTACAAAATTGCAAAAATTTTTCTTATTTTGGGGCAAAAAGGCAGAAATTTTTCTTATTTTGAGGTAAAAAGGCTGAAATTTCTCTTATTTTGGGGCAAAAAGTCAGAAATTCCGCTTATTTTGGGGCAAAAACAGACATTTCCCTTATTTTGGGGAAAAATTTTAGAAATTTAATTTATTTCAGGGCAAAAAGTCAGAAATTCCCCTTATGTTGGGGCAAAACTCAGAAATTCCACTTATTTTGGGGCTAAATTCCAGAAATTTCCCTTATTTTGGGGCAAAATTGCAGAAATTTCACTTATTTGGGGCAAAATTGCAGAAATTTCACTTAATTCAGGAAAAAAGGCAGAAATTTTCATTATTTTGGGGCAAAAAGGCAGAAATTCCTAATATTTTGTGGCATAAATGCAGAAATTCCCCTTATTTTGTGTCAAAAAGGCAGAAATTTCACTTATTTCAGGGCATAATTCAAAAATTTCTTTTATTTTGGGGCAAAAAGACAGAAATTCCGTTTATTTTGGGGTAAAAAGGCAGAAATTTCACTTATTTTGAGGTAAAAAGGCAGAAATTCCTCTTATTTTGTGGCAAAAATGAAGAAATTTCCCTTCTTTGTGGCAAAAAGTATCCATTTCATTTATTTATGGCAAAATTGCAGAAATTCCCCATATTTTGGAGCAAAATTGCAGAAAATCCCCTAATTGTGGGGCAAAAAGTCAGAAATTCCTTATATGTTGGGGCAAAAACACGGAAATTCTCCTTATTTTGGGGCAAAACTCAGAATTCCACATATTTTGGGGCAAAATTCCAGAAATTTCCTTTATTTTGGGGCAAAATTGTAGAAATTTCACTTATTTTGAGGCAAAATTGCAGAAATTTCACTTATTTCAGGGAAAAAAGACAGAAATTTTCCTTATTTTGGGGCAAAAAGGCAGAAATTCCTAATATTTTGTGGCAAAAATGCAGAAATTTTCCTTATTTTGTGTCGAAAAAGCAGAAATTTCCCTTATTTGGGGGCAAAATTGCAGAAATTTCACTTATTTCAGGGCATATTTCAAAAATTCATTTTATTTTGGGGCAAAAAGACAGAAATTCCGTTTATTTTTTGGTAAAAAGGCAGAAATTTCACTTATTTTGAGGTAAAAAGGCAGAAATTCCTCTTATTTTGGGGCAAAAATAAAGAAATTTCTATTTTTTTGTGGCAAAAGGTATACATTCCCCTTATTTTTGGGGAAAAAAGCAGAAATACCCCATATTTTGGAGCAAAATTGCAGAAATTCCCCTAGTTGTGGGGCAAAAAGGGAGAAATTCACTATTTGTTGGGGCAAAAAGACAGAAATTCTCCTTATATTGGGGCAAAACTCAGAAATTCCACTTATTTTGGGACAAAATTGCAGAAATTTCACTTATTTTGGGGCAAAATTGCAAAAATTTCAATAATTTCAGGGAAAAAAGGCAGAAATTTTCCTTATTTTGGGGCAAAAAGGCAGAAATTCCTAATACTTTGTGGAAAAAATGCAGAAATTCCCCTTATTTTGTTTCAAAAATGGAGAAATTCCTCTTATTTTGAGGTAAAAAGGCTGAAATTCGCCTTATTTGGGGGAGAAAGGCAGAAATTTCACATATTTTGGGGCAAAAAACCAGAAATTCCTCTTATTTTGTGGCAAAAAGGCAGAAATTTCTTTTATTTTGGGGCAAAATTGCAGAAATTTAACTTATTTTGGGGCAAAATTGCAGAAACTTCATTTATTTCAGGGAAAAAAGCAGAAATTTTTTATTTTGCGGCAAAAAGGCAAAAATTTCTTTTATTTTGGTACAAAATTGCAAAAATTTTTATTATTTTGGGGCAAAAATGCAGAAATCTTCCTTATTTTGGGGAAAAATTACAGAAATTTCACTTATTTCAGGGAAAAAACGCAAAAATTTCTCTTATTTTGGGGCAAAAAGGCAGAAATTACTTTTAATTTGCTACAAAATTGCAGAAATTTTCTCTATTTTGGGGCAAAAATACAGAATTTCCCCATATTTTAGGGCAAAAAGGCAGAGATTCCCCTTATTATGAGGTAAAAAGGCGGAAATTCCCCTTATTTTGGAGCAAAAAGACAGAAATTCCCCTTATTTTGTGTCAAAAAGGCAGAAATTTCCCTTATTTTGGGGCAAAATTGCAGAAATTTCACTTATTTCAGGGAAAAAAGGCAGAAATTTCCCTTATTTTGGGGCAAAAGTCAGAAATTCCTAATATTTTGTGGCAAAAATGCAGAAATGCCCCTTATTTTGTGTCAAAAAGGCAGAAATTTCCCTTATCTGGGGGCAAAATTGCAGAAATTTCACTTATTTCAGGGCATAATTCAAAAATTGCTTTTATTTTGGGGCAAAAAGACAGAAATTCCGTTTAATTTTGGGTAATAAGGCAGAAATTTCACTTATTTTGAGGTAAAAAGGCAGAAATTCTTCTTATTTTGGGGCAAAAATGAAAAAATTTCCCTTTTTTGTGGGAAAAGGTATACATTTCCTTTATTTTTGTGAAAAAAAGCAGAAATTCCCCGTATTTTGGAGCAAAATTGCAGAAATTTCCCTAGTTGTGGGGCAAAAAGGGAGAAATTTCCTATTTTTTGGTGCAAAAAGACAGAAATTCTCCTTATTTTGGGGCAAAACTCAGAAATTCCACTTATTTTGGGGCAAAATTGCAGAAATTTCACTTATTTTGGGGCAAAATTGCAGAAATTTCACTTATGTCAGAGAAAAAAGGCAGAAATTTTCTTTATTTTGGGGCAAAAAGGCAGAAATTCCTAATATTTTGAGGTAAAAAGGCTGAAATTCGCCTTATTTGGGGGCAAAAAGGCAGAAATTTCCCTTATTTTAGGGCAAAAAGACAGAAATTTCCCTTATTTTGTGGCAAAAAAACAGTAATTTCTTTTATTTTGGAGCAAAATTGCAGAAATATCACTTATTTTGGGGCAAAATTACAGAAATTTCACTTATTTCAGGGAAAAAAGCAGAAATTTTTCTTAATTTGGGGCAAAAAGGCAGAAATTCCGTTTAATTTTGGGTAATAAGGCAGAAATTTCACTTATTTTGAGGTAAAAAGGCAGAAATTCTTCTTATTTTGGGGCAAAAATGAAAAAATTTCCCTTTTTTGTGGGAAAAGGTATACATTTCCTTTATTTTTGTGAAAAAAAGCAGAAATTCCCCGTATTTTGGAGCAAAATTGCAGAAATTTCCCTAGTTGTGGGGCAAAAAGGGAGAAATTTCCTATTTTTTGGTGCAAAAAGACAGAAATTCTCCTTATTTTGGGGCAAAACTCAGAAATTCCACTTATTTTGGGGCAAAATTGCAGAAATTTCACTTATTTTGGGGCAAAATTGCAGAAATTTCACTTATGTCAGAGAAAAAAGGCAGAAATTTTCTTTATTTTGGGGCAAAAAGGCAGAAATTCCTAATATTTTGAGGTAAAAAGGCTGAAATTCGCCTTATTTGGGGGCAAAAAGGCAGAAATTTCCCTTATTTTAGGGCAAAAAGACAGAAATTTCCCTTATTTTGTGGCAAAAAAACAGTAATTTCTTTTATTTTGGAGCAAAATTGCAGAAATATCACTTATTTTGGGGCAAAATTGCAGAAATTTCACTTATTTCAGGGAAAAAAGCAGAAATTTTTCTTAATTTGGGGCAAAAAGTCAGAAATTCCTAATATTTTGTGGCAAAAATGCAGAAATTCCCCTTATTTTGTGTCAAAAAGGCAGAAATTTCCCTTATCTGGGGGCACAATTGCAGAAATTTCAATTATTTCAGAGCATAATTCAAAAATTGCTTTTATTTTGGGGCAAAAAGACAGAACTTCCATTTCTTTTTGGGTAAAAAGGCAGAAATTTCACATATTTTGAGGTAAAAAGGCAGAAATTCTTCTTATTTTGGGGCAAAAATGAAGAAATTTCCCTTTTTGTGGCAAAAGGTATACATTCCCCTTATTTTTGGGAAAAAAAGCAGAAATTCCCCGTATTTTGGAGCAAAATTGCAGAAATTCCCCTAGTTGTGGGGCAAAAAGGGAGAAATTCCCTATTTGTTGGGGCAAAAAGACAGAAATTCTCCTTATTTTGGGGCAAAACTCAGAAATTCCACTTATTTTGGGGCAAAATTGCAGAAATTTCACTTATTTTGGGGCAAAATTGCAGAAATTTCACTTATTTCAGAGAAAAAAGGCAGAAATTTTCTTTATTTTGGGGAAAAAGGGCAGAAATTCCTAATATTTTGAGGTAAAAAGGCTGAAATTCGCCTTATTTGGTGGCAAAAAGGCAGAAATTTTCCTTATTTTAGGGCAAAAAGACAGAAATTCCCCTTATTTTGTGGCAAAAAGGCAGAAATTTCTTTCATTTTGGAGCAAAATTGCAGAAATTTCACTTATTTTGGGGCAAAATTGCAGAAATTTCACTTATTTCAGGGAAAAAAAAGCAGAAATTTTCTTATTTTGGGGCAAAAAGCAGAAATTTCTTTCATTTTGGTACAAAATTGCAAAAATTTTTCTTATTTTGGGGCAAAAAGGCAGAAATTTTTCTTATTTTGAGGTAAAAAGGCTGAAATTTCTCTTATTTTGGGGCAAAAAGTCAGAAATTCCGCTTATTTTGGGGCAAAAACAGACATTTCCCTTATTTTGGGGAAAAATTTTAGAAATTTAATTTATTTCAGGGCAAAAAATCAGAAATTCCCCTTATGTTGGGGCAAAACTCAGAAATTCCACTTATTTTGGGGCTAAATTCCAGAAATTTCCCTTATTTTGGGGCAAAATTGCAGAAATTTCACTTATTTGGGGCAAAATTGCAGAAATTTCACTTAATTCAGGAAAAAAGGCAGAAATTTTCATTATTTTGGGGCAAAAAGGCAGAAATTCCTAATATTTTGTGGCATAAATGCAGAAATTCCCCTTATTTTGTGTCAAAAAGGCAGAAATTTCACTTATTTCAGGGCATAATTCAAAAATTTCTTTTATTTTGGGGCAAAAAGACAGAAATTCCGTTTATTTTGGGGTAAAAAGGCAGAAATTTCACTTATTTTGAGGTAAAAAGGCAGAAATTCCTCTTATTTTGTGGCAAAAATGAAGAAATTTCCCTTCTTTGTGGCAAAAAGTATCCATTTCATTTATTTATGGCAAAATTGCAGAAATTCCCCATATTTTGGAGCAAAATTGCAGAAAATCCCCTAATTGTGGGGCAAAAAGTCAGAAATTCCTTATATGTTGGGGCAAAAACACGGAAAATCTCCTTATTTTGGGGCAAAACTCAGAATTCCACATATTTTGGGGCAAAATTCCAGAAATTTCCTTTATTTTGGGGCAAAATTGTAGAAATTTCACTTATTTTGAGGCAAAATTGCAGAAATTTCACTTATTTCAGGGAAAAAAGACAGAAATTTTCCTTATTTTGGGGCAAAAAGGCAGAAATTCCTAATATTTTGTGGCAAAAATGCAGAAATTTTCCTTATTTTGTGTCGAAAAAGCAGAAATTTCCCTTATTTGGGGGCAAAATTGCAGAAATTTCACTTATTTCAGGGCATATTTCAAAAATTCATTTTATTTTGGGGCAAAAAGACAGAAATTCCGTTTATTTTTTGGTAAAAAGGCAGAAATTTCACTTATTTTGAGGTAAAAAGGCAGAAATTCCTCTTATTTTGGGGCAAAAATAAAGAAATTTCTATTTTTTTGTGGCAAAAGGTATACATTCCCCTTATTTTTGGGGAAAAAAGCAGAAATACCCCATATTTTGGAGCAAAATTGCAGAAATTCCCCTAGTTGTGGGGCAAAAAGGGAGAAATTCACTATTTGTTGGGGCAAAAAGACAGAAATTCTCCTTATATTGGGGCAAAACTCAGAAATTCCACTTATTTTGGGACAAAATTGCAGAAATTTCACTTATTTTGGGGCAAAATTGCAAAAATTTCAATAATTTCAGGGAAAAAAGGCAGAAATTTTTTTTATTTTGGGGCAAAAGGCAGAAATTCCTAATACTTTGTGGAAAAAATGCAGAAATTCCCCTTATTTTGTTTCAAAAATGGAGAAATTCCTCTTATTTTGAAGTAAAAAGGCTGAAATTCGCCTTATTTGGGGGCAGAAAGGCAGAAATTTCACTTATTTTGGGGCAAAAAACCAGAAATTCCTCTTATTTTGTGGCAAAAAGGCAGAAATTTCCCTTATTTTGGGGCAAAATTGCAGAAATTTCACTTATTTCAGGGAAAAAAGGCAGAAATTTCCCTTATTTTGGGGCAAAAGTCAGAAATTCCTAATATTTTGTGGCAAAAATGCAGAAATGCCCCTTATTTTGTGTCAAAAAGGCAGAAATTTCCCTTATCTGGGGGCAAAATTGCAGAAATTTCACTTATTTCAGGGCATAATTAAAAAATTGCTTTTATTTTGGGGCAAAAAGACAGA
The DNA here is from genome assembly GCF_963924665.1 of Micromys minutus. Taxonomy (NCBI): domain Eukaryota; kingdom Metazoa; phylum Chordata; class Mammalia; order Rodentia; family Muridae; genus Micromys; species Micromys minutus. Next base: position 159,058 of record NW_027667451.1, read on the forward strand.
AATTCCGTTTATTTTTGGGTAAAAAGGCAGAAATTTCACTTATTTTGAGGTAAAAAGGCAGAAATTCTTCTTATTTTGGGGCAAAAATGAAAAAATTTCCCTTTTTTGTGGGAAAAGGTATACATTCCCTTTATTTTTGTGAAAAAAAGCAGAAATTCCCCGTATTTTGGAGCAAAATTGCAGAAATTTCCCTAGTTGTGGGGCAAAAAGGGAGAAATTTCCTATTTTTTGGGGCAAAAAGACAGAAATTCTCCTTATTTTGGGGCAAAACTCAGAAATTCCACTTATTTTGGGGCAAAATTGCAGAAATTTCACTTATTTTGGGGCAAAATTGCAGAAATTTCACTTATGTCAGAGAAAAAAGGCAGAAATTTTCTTTATTTTGGGGCAAAAAGGCAGAAATTCCTAATATTTTGAGGTAAAAAGGCTGAAATTCGCATTATTTGGGGGCAAAAAGGCAGAAATTTCCCTTATTTTAGGGCAAAAAGACAGAAATTTCCCTTATTTTGTGGCAAAAAAACAGTAATTTCTTTTATTTTGGAGCAAAATTGCAGAAATATCACTTATTTTGGGGCAAAATTGCAGAAATTTCACTTATTTCAGGGAAAAAAGCAGAAATTTTTCTTAATTTGGGGCAAAAAGGCAGAAATTCCTAATATTTTGTGGCAAAAATGCAGAAATTCCCCTTATTTTGTGTCAAAAAGGCAGAAATTTCCCTTATCTGGGGGCACAATTGCAGAAATTTCAATTATTTCAGAGCATAATTCAAAAATTGCTTTTATTTTGGGGCAAAAAGACAGAACTTCCATTTCTTTTTGGGTAAAAAGGCAGAAATTTCACATATTTTGAGGTAAAAAGGCAGAAATTCTTCTTATTTTGGGGCAAAAATGAAGAAATTTCCCTTTTTGTGGCAAAAGGTATACATTCCCCTTATTTTTGGGAA